>NW_024884134.1:0-20714 GCF_019059575.1 Amphibalanus amphitrite | reverse complement strand
TCTCTCCCGTTTTCTGCAATAACTTCCAAACCGCTTGACGGATCGACGCCCAAAACTTTCAGTACCTTCGGCTGCATCAATTTGACACTTGTGTCAAATTTGAACTTCGTAGCTACCATAGGTCGGCCGGAAATGACGTCAGAGTGACGTCATGTTCGTCCGATTTCGACGCAAAACATTGAACCACGGCAATCGCTCCCAAGAGCTCAGTTTTTAAGCTAGATCCAATTTCTTTGCATGAAAGAACTCAGAATTGACCGCGCTATCAAACTGCTATCTCGGATTTTCAAAATTTTGAAAATTTCGAATTTTTTTAATAATAATATTCAAAATTTATATTTTTATATTTTTTTCAAAAAGTTTTTGACTTTTCGAAAAAACCGGAATATATGTGACAGAACGCATGATTATGACTAACTCTAGCAAGTTTTAGCTAAATATCTTCAAAAATGGCCAAGTTATACGCATTATTGCAAAAAATTCACAATTATTAATTTTTCAAATCAATTTTTCAGTACGTATTTGGCATCGTACACCAATATAAATGGCACCACCGTGTTCCTGAGCTCAAACTGCATCCAACAGACACATTTTTTGTTGAAAAATTTCAACTTCAAAATTTGACCTTTTTTGACCTGAAAGTGACCTGACCTAAGCTAAATTCGACTCAAAATGACGTCGAATGACATAGACGACATCAAATTCGAAATCTATGGCCTAAATGGACCATAAAACATGTGTCACGTGACCGACGCATGATATAATATTTTCGTGACCTGTAATGACCTGACCCTGACCTGAAAATCAAAGTACAAGTTTGGTACCCGCAAGGTATCTAGAGCATCTGTTCACGAGTGTGGAAACCAAAAATGAGCCTGATCTGACTTGTAAGACGGCGGCCAGAGCCCAAATGTGAACAAGCCAAAGTGCTAATAATTTTTACTTTGACCTGACCTGTGACGTCATCGGTGACCTCGAGGTCAATGAAATTAGGTTTCGCTCGACAGTTTTTCCGGGGCTATCAGACGTCGTTTGAATTTTGACGATCGGCCCAGTAGTTTCGGAGTTAGGAGGGGGAACTATGAATAGCCCCCCCCAGTAGGGCGTGTTATACACAGACCCCAGTGGGGCGCGGGTTAAATATATTACATATAATGCTGTTCACCAGAGTGCTTCGTCATTTGATTACAAAATTTTTTAGTTAATGTCGCCTTAGCCAACAATACAACCTCCGTGCATAAATCACATGCGACAGCGGTTTAACAAGTGCCATAACATATGCTTATGGACCCCTCAAGGAGTCTGGAAATGAGTTCAATCAAAGGAAAAAATAAATAGAGCGACTGTCACACTTCCGGCATGCAATTCCAACCCTTCAACCTCGCACAACGCACAAAAACATTAAAGGAATGAGTCATTGCCACCATAATTTAGACCGCGAAAGACAATTGCCGAAAATTTGGGGGTGCCGAATTACGCAGCACACAGTGGTGTCAAATTTCTGTGTTTGTTCGGTACCGTCGCGGCTCTGCGGAGTCCCCAGCCGACCCGGTGCCCCCACCCTACCCACGTGTCACGGGCTGACGCCGATCGTTCCTTCGGGCAAAACAGACCACACAATCCCATCGATCCTGCACACTCGGCGGGGACGTCTTTGGCGAGTTGGTACGGCTATCAGGTAAATTATCATCCATAGAGGAGCACCATTAGGCTCCCACGATAGAGCAAATAATGAGACGCGAGTGGGTCTACTAAAAACGACCTAGAAACTAACGACCGGTTCAGGCTCTTCAATCCGTACTTTCTGACGTCACTGCCAGACATCGGGGGCCATCGAGCAGAATTGTGCGACACGAACGACGGTCAAAGATTGGTTTTCGCATTTACTAATGACTCTGTAGGACAAGACCAATGCTTTTCGTAAAGTCGTTGAATTCTACATGCAAGGCTGCGGCTTAGTTTTGTTTTAAAGGATACAAGGATTCGCGGTCTTCTGACAGAAGGACGGTCAGCTGACAGAGCTCACCTACAGCTCATTACAGAACCCACCCGTGCCCACCACAGAACCCATCCGTGGCCCGAAGTAGACCCCTACGCAGTCCCCACTGCTACCGCCATAAGGCCCCTGCCGCGGCGGCTACCTCTGCAGGCTCTGCCGCTCGGTCCCGACTCCCGACACGCACAGACCCGAGTGACCCGACTCCCGACACGTACAGACCCGAGTGACCCGACTCCCGACACGTACAGACCCGAGTGACCGCGGTCAGGACACGCACAGACCCGAGTGACCGCGGTCAGGACACGCACAGACCCGAGTGACCGCCCGGCCGGCTCCCAGGGACAATCTCGGTCAGGAATGTGTGATGACAGTTGGTCGGACCATGCTGCGACAGTCGGCGGCACAGATGGACAGGCAGGTCGGTGACGGCCAGTCGGACGGAACTGAGGCACGTCCCATCGGCCACGGCCCTCTGACAGGATCAATACCGAGAGTCAGCCGCCGCCGGGCCGACACCTGCCTAATGGGAGAGGCGGGCACCAGCGAGCGGTCCCACAGACACCCCGCCGACCCCGCCAACACGGCGGCCGCAGAAAAACAACCAGCGTCGGAATAACCTAACGGCAAATACAGCCATTGGTATGATTGGAGACAAAGCCCTGGGGCAGCTGAAGAACTTTTGCGACGGACGTAAATATGTACTGATGAAGCAAGATAATGATGATTGTCTTGACAAAAATATACCGCGGCTTTGGCGAGCAATACCATATGCCGGTATTGGGTTCCAGTCAATCTAGCCATAATAGCTTTTGCGATATGAAAATATTACTGACGATAATTCATTTTCTGCTGCAGGCAGCCACTGCTATTAATCATGCCATGAAGATATAAAGGTGCGGGTCTGGGACCAAATCTCCATCAGTCGTCCCAAACCGCATGTTTCTCCACCTCCCACACAGATCACGCAGCCGCTTAGCCTCAATCTTCTGAGCGACTTAGCCACGCACGGTTTCCACATCAAAGTGTTGGTATTTCCCACTAGGTCCGCTTCAAAGCTCACGTGGGTGCGGTGGGCGCGGCAGCTCTCGCGGCGCCCACCCGGCTCCCGCCCGCGGCCCGGCACCAGTCCAGCGCGTGGCGGCGCGTCGCGTCCGACCCGCGTGTGTTTTCATCTCGCTCCAGGCGGAGCGGCGAGGCCGTATATCAACCGACCGCCGCGGGCTCAATAAGGCGGCGGGGCGACGCAGCGCGATGGGCGCCCGGAGCTGGACAGAGGCGCTACTCTACCTCCAACTGACAATGGAACGAACAGGGCACTACTCTACCTCCAGCCCACACTGGAACAGACGGTGGGCGGCCGGAGCTGGACAGAATCGCTACTCTACCTCCAGCCCACACTGGAACAGACAGTGGGCGGCCGGAGCTGGACAGAGTCGCTACTCTACCTCCAGCCCGCACTGATACGGACGGCGAGTCTCCCGATGTCGACAGAGATTCACTGCTCTACCTTCAGCCCACGCACTGACAGTGCAGTGTCCGACAACCACCTTAGACGGAGCCGCTAATCAGTACCCTACCTCCCTCTCCCAGTAACAGTGGTCCGACCAAACGTCCACGACAGAGTCGCCCTGCTCTACCTCCAGCCCGCACCGACAGTGCAGTGGTCCGACTAACTGACGTCGGCACGGAGTCGCCGACGAGGGAAGTTCGGTTGGCGACAGTCGGCCCACTCTGTTTTAAAATCCGGCTGCTTAATCCTAATTTCTTTTCCGATTTCCAGCGGCGAGTGATTCCGTAATACCCATGTGAACCAAACCACCCGGCCCGGCTACAAATGCACTCCGCCTAACTACCGGGTAAAATTAGCAAAGAACAGAGCGCCACCAAAAAGACATGCAGCGGGAATAAAACGAATATGACTGTGACCGCCAAAACTGTCCTGTCGCCCGTCTCGCGAGCAGGGTGGCGGGCGGCGGGTGGGTCAGCCGAGCGGGCCGCCGCGCCGTCCCCCCCCCGCCCCAGTGGGGGTGTTTTTGCGCGCACCTGTGTGTGCCGGACCTGACCCCTCTCGCGGCGACGCCCGTCGATAGCTTTGTTCACGGGGAACGTGGTCAGCGCGGCGGGCCCGGTTACGTTTGTTTAGCGCGCTGCGTCCGTCCCGGCGGCCGCTGGCGCGCTGCGTCGCGCCCTTTCTCTTTCTTTATCTCCGGTTCGTCGCGCCCAGTTAGTTTGCCTAATACCGTTTGCTTTGCTCCCTTGCTATCTCCCCTGTGTGTGACCCCATTGCCAGTCATATTTAAAGCTGCTGTAAACACCTCCCTCCCTCTGTTCTCTCCCAGTCTTCGAGCCGTGCGGTTGTTCGCTCGGCTCGGCTCAGCCTCCACGCAGTGTGGTGGTTTTCTGCCGGCTCTTTGCTCATCGCAATATAGACTGTGAATAAGTGCAGTGTTGTGTCCAAGGAAGTGGTCACCTGGAGCGATTGAGCAAAAGACTTCAAGTTAGCGGCACAGTAAACTCAAGTTACTCTCTGTTCTGCCTCAGTCGTCGAGCCGGGCGGTTGTTCGTTCCGCTCGTCGCAGCCTTCAAGCAGTGTAATTGGTTTGCCGGATCTTGCTCTTTGCAATACAGACTGTGAAATCAGTGCAGTGGTGTGACAAAGGAAGTGATCACCGAGAGCGAGGAGTGAGAGAATCAAGATAGCGGCACAGTATACATTCCAGTTACACTTCACTTCACTTACACTTCAAACGCAGAATTACCCTCCCCCCTATACCTAGCCCGATCGTGCCATCACGGTCTCTATTCCTCCCCTCTGTCCACGCCATCGTGGACTCTGTCCTTACGAGCCCCTGTTGCGCCAGCGCGACTCTTTAACCTTCCCCGTGTCACGCCATCGTGGCCTCTATCCTTATCTCTCTTAAAGGTAGGTCGGCACAGCCCAAACCTCGCCCGATCGTGCCATCACGGTCTCTATTCCTCCCCTCCGTCCACGCCATCGTGGACTCTGTCCTTACTAGCCCTTGTTGCGCCAGCGCGACTCTTTAAAGGGACCCTCCCACCTTCAAAAAAGTTAATGAATTGGCATAAAAGTGATGTAGCGTGAATCACAAAGAGCGAAAATGAACATCTACCAAATTTTACCGGAAAATATTCACCCGTTTTCGAGATATAAGACTTTTATTTTTGTTTACTTTTTGGGAACTCCGCTGTTTCTATGACGTCACATAAAGGTTTTCTTTACGTCGGCATTTGGAAGCAATAGTTTGGTATCAAAGTGCGACAAATATTGCGCGAATGATGCGTTTATCTTATCAAGGTCAATATATGATGACCAATAAAGGATTCCAGGACAATTCTTCTTATGGCATTTCTTCGTATCGCAATTCTTCGTCTGCAAATCTTCGTCAGGGCATTTATTCGTATCGCATTACTTTGTCTCGCATCAGGGTATATGAAAATCGGCTCGCATTTCTTCTTCAACGCAAATATATGCAAGAGTAAGCATTGAGGGACAAATAAATGCACCGACGAAGATTTGTAGACGAAGAAATGCGGACGAAAAATTGTGCTACGAAGAAATGTCATGCGAGGATTCGTTCGGGTACCATGACATTTATGTGATTTCAAAGTCAAGGTTCACAGCTGATCTGCTAAATCAAGCCAAGAATCCAAACTATCAAAAAACTATAAATATTTGTTTGTCTGTCACAGAGGTCTCAAGCAATATAAGGTTGACATATGTTGAATCAAAAATCTACTGCCACAGCTCACATCTCCTGCCTTAGTTTATCATTGTTGTTTTAACTTGCTTTCAAGAGAAACAGAAGCCAGTATCTGATATCACTTCAGATGATTGTTTCAAGATCTGAGTTCAAATGGAAATAAAAGCAAGATCAAGATGAAACAGGGATTATTGCTGTTAAAGTAGTTTGGCCATGATACAACAAGCACATAAATCATTAGCCAAATCAAAAACTGGTTGGTTTGTCAAGATGTTTGTTGTCTGTCGTCTGTCGAGCTGCTATGAACACTGAACGCTCTCACTCTTACTTTAAAGAGAGCAGTTTAAGTTGAATGGTAGTGAGCTGTAATTAGACAAAGCAGCTATTCAGTGCTCACATCAAGCCAGGCTAGGAAATGGCATCAACTGTGGTGGGAGGAAGCAGGTTCGGCAGCCCTATGTTGTAAACTTCTGTTGTGTCTTGTGTTTGATCAACTGATGTTTTCTGCAGTGATAGTAGCAGGTAACTGCATGCCTGTCAAATTATGTGAATAAACGAATTCATAACATTGCATTTTTCTCTCCATGCAAGGAACAAGTAAGATGTTGTAGAAAATGTATTAGAGGGCTGCATTGCTGATTTTGCACTTTATCAGAGCTTTATTTAGAATTGCTTTCCTGAAAGCTACACACAGGCCACAGCACTGAAATTCACAATGTCATAGCTTTTGGCAGAAAAAAAAGAAAAGACTTACCGGTAAAATTGGCTGAAAGTATGGCAGAGCAGGTCTTGATGCGTATGCCCATCCGTGTGCTTGCCGAAGCCGAACTGACTGCAACACATTAACTCTGACCCACCATGGTGGCTGGCATATCCTGAACTTTCACCACCCTAAACAAGACAACTTTCAGCCCTCAGCATTGTATTAAAATAAAACACTGTACATGACACTCAAAATTTGTTTCAGTGCCATCCACAGACATCAGTCGCCATTCACCAGGCCAGTAAAAACAGAATAGATAATAGCTTCAAACCCATGTAGTCAGAGTTACTAGGTCTGCACCTCAAAACAAAATCCAGGTGACATTCACCACGCCAGTAAAAAACAGGTACTTAGGTAACGTAACAGCTTCAAATCTGGTAACATGTTGGTCGGACTTTACACTACCATATTTACATGGAATAATATGATACCAAACAATAGTGCAACCATTCTGGACAACAAAAGTGTATGATAAAATTAATTTAGAATACTTTGGCAGCATGATTTACGAGCACAGGCAGATGTTACCTACCAGCCTTCTCAATGCTCGTAAACCCAACATTGTAGTTTTGATTTTACCTTACATGATAACACACTTGGCTGCAATGACACATTTAATTTAACAATGTGAAAAGACCAGTTATAACCACTTCACAAGCACAATTGCACCTCATGCCGACATCCTTTTCCAAAGACAGTCAGCAGCGTCTTTCGTCAAAACTGGAAGATCAATCCCCTTTCAACTGTTAACATCAAAAATATTTCTTCATGGTGTGATCTCCATATGAAAGCCTTGCAGGAAAAGAATTAATGTCAATTGTCAGCTCTTCAAATTTCTTTGAACTTTAACTTGCAGTACCATATCCAGTTTGCTTTGATATTTTGTTTTTTATTCCATGTTAAAGTTCAACACCAAGCTCCAGATATAGCAGGCAGCTTGATCATCTTCGACCTTGGTATAATATATATGGCCTTGGGTATAATATCAGTCCAAGTTCCAGTGGTGGGTATCTTCTAATATTCAAATTAAAATGAAAAGCAACAGGCTTTCTCAGCGCCCACGGTCATAGAATACTATCAGCGCCGACGACGGATTTCACGTTGATAAAGAAGGGAGCTCAAGGTCAGCAAAACTCGGGTTCAAGGAATGGCGGGCGTTGAAATGACTGCTGACGTCATCAAAAAACCGCTAATGGTTAAGAGATAGGGACTAAGCTGGTCCCACCCTGCAAGTAAAGGGAAGAAATTTCTTGAACACCATAAAGCTGCGGGGTTTGCGACCAGGATAAATGGTGGTTTCTGAGCCTGGCCGCAAACTTGGCTATCTCAACTCAAAACTAATGTTAAGGTGGGATGGTCCCTTTAACCTTCCCCGTGTCACGCCATCGTGGCCTCTATCCTTATCTCTTTTAAAGGTAGGCCGGCACAGCCCTAACCTCGCCCGATCGTGCCATCACGGTCTCTATTCCTCACTTCTGTTCACGCCATCGTGGACTCTGTCCTACGAAGCCCCGTTGCGCCAGCGCGACTCTTTAACCTCCCCTCGAGTCACGCCATCGTGGCCTCTATCCCTACTCATCCTTGTACCTGTTATGAGGGTCTGCGTTTCAGTCACCTAAATGCCATGGACCAGTAGCCACGCCCAGTCACACAGAAACAAGATACAGTCCACTATAGAGCGCTCGTGACGCACAGGCACAAACGTCACCGAGTCGGCGCCGGCTGCTGCGTCTGCGACATTTAACTGGTCCTCCGGGCCGGATAGAGCCCGCATCATGTCAGAAACAGAAGGTACAGATCAGTCCGGCGCAGCCGAGCAAGAAGAGAGCGTCCAGGAAGAAGCTCGTCAGGAAGCAGCCAATGAAAACTTGAAACTGCTGCGCCGGAAACGGGGGCAAAAGTTGGCGGCATTCTCACGGGCGTGTCACCGAGCGGAAGCGATCATCGCAGCCCGTGGGAGTCGGTCGCGCCTGGCAGGCTTGTTGGAAACCATTGACTCGTCCCTGGAAGGTGTCATCGCAGAAAATGAAGCTTTAGAAGCCTGTCTGACATCTCAAACTGAAAGAGCTGAGGCAGAAGCGTATTGCGCAAAAGCCGAGCGCGACAGACAAGAAATTGGGGAAAGAATCACTCAGCACCTTGCTGAGCGCAAAGATGAGGCGCCATCAGAAGCCGGCTCTCATGTATCTGTCGCCCAGAGAAGCAACATAAGTAACGCCTCGAAAGCTTTGCAGGTTGAAGCAGAAGTCGCCGCAAAGTTAAAGTCTTTACGCCTACAGCAGCTGAAGCGCAAGCAAGAACAGGAGCGGCTTCAAGAGAAGCAAGAAGAGGAGAGCCGACGAATTCAGCAGAAGCAAGAAGAGGAGAGACGGCGCCAAGAAAAGGAAGCTCAGAGGAGAAAACAGCTACAAGACGCCGTAGATGAAGCTGAAGCCGCCCAGCTAGAAGTCAGTCTGCGCAAAGAGCTCAGCGATGACCTCCAAATGGAAAGAAGAAATGATTTTGAGGATGAGCTGTTCGGAGCCGAAGAAGTTGTGACAAGGAACCGTCAGCTTGAAGTGCAACCAGTGTGTGAAGGAGCGATCACCAGAGCGGCCCGTCGAGTGGGAGTGCGTCCTGAAGAGCCAGTTGAAAGATCGGAATCACGCAAGGTGGGAAACGCGACGTCATGGATACAAGGACTGCAAGGCCCGCAGCAGGCGCCGCGCACAGATGGAGCGACCGCGTTTTCTGCCTTCACAAAGAGTATTCCAAGACTAACTCTCCCTACCTTCAGCGGAAAGGCATCAGAATGGCCGAGGTGGGTTGGGTTATTCAAGGCGCTGGTCCATGACCAACCATCCCTCTCCGACACTGAGAAAATCGCCCACCTACAATCATCTGTAAGTGGTCTGGCACAGCAGACTATATCTGGCATGTTATACGACGGAACTCTCTACCACCAAGCTCTAAAGGCGCTTGAAGAGCGTTTCGGCCAGGACGATGACGTCATTCAGCACAACCTCAACAGCATCTTCGACGCTCCGGACCCACGTGAAGACGACGCCGAATCACTGGAAAGGTTTCAAGCAACCGTGCACTGTGCGGTCACTATTCTGCGAAACATAGGAGCGAGCGCAGACCTGCACAGCAGCAATAGCTTGCAGCGAACAGTGGAGAAACTACCAAGAGAGCTGAGGCGCGAGTGGGGCAAGTTCTCCTTGGAGCTGAAACCTGGAAGACCGTCGCTTTTGGATGTAGATGCGTGGCTGCAGACTCAAGTCAAGATAAGCAGAAGCTGCCCAAAAGGAAAACAGAGCTCTGAAGAACCCAGCCGTAAGCACAGGAAGGAGAGCGCCGTTGAGACTGTCAGCAGACAGGCCTTTACCACGGCTGCGAGGCCCATTCAGAAACAGGAATGTTCTCTCTGCGGAGAATACCACAATCTGGATCAGTGCAAGCTATTCACTGCAAAATCTCCCGACGCCCGGTTGAAGCACGTGTTTGGTGAGCAACGATGTTTCCGGTGCCTGAAGAAGGGCCATCGCGTGAAAGACTGCCGGAAGGCAAAACGCTGTGGGAAGAACGGCTGCAAGTACCGGCACCACGCTCTCCTCCACGGCGGCCAGCCAGTCAGGCCTCAGCCTTCCGAAGTGTCAACCGCGGAAACGGAGAGAAAGGCTGATGAAGCAGCTTCGAGGATACGTCTCGCAACCAAGCAGAAGAGAGTCGCGGCAGCCTCGGGATGCCATCAAGAGGACAAAGGCAATGTTACGCTGCTGCAAGTAGTCTCAGTCCGAGTCTTTGGAAGTACAGGAACCAGAGACACGCTGGCTCTACTAGACCCTGGCGCCCAGACATCCCTATGCAGTCAGAAATTAGCGGACAAGCTGGGCATCTCAGGCGAGCCACAGGAACTATGCATGCAGACGATTCAAGGTACCGGAAAGAGGCAAGTGGCCAGGAAGCTGGCAATGGAACTGCAAGGTCTGTCCCCTGAGGCCAGCGAGAAGCGGATAGCATTATCCGAGGTGTGGGCCGTACCGAAGATGAACATCTCTGTGCCACGAATCAGCAAACAGCACCGACAAACATGGCGTCACCTGGAGAACCTAGATGTGCCAGACTGCTCCAAAGGCGAAGTGCAGCTGCTTCTCGGTGCCAACGTTCTCGAAGCTGTGATCCAGCACGAGGTGAGAGCTGGACCACCAGGGCAGCCAGTCGCCATCCGAACCGACTTCGGCTGGGCCCTTACGGGGGCGGTGCATGCCCTCGTCCAAGAGCCCGCGCAACAGAAAGCATCAGCGGCAGCAGCAGCACCGGGGGCGGTGCATGCTCTCGTCCCAGAGTCTACGCGACAAGCAGCAGCAGCAGCAGCGGCGGCGGCAGCACCGCGAGCGGTGCATGCCCTCGCCCCAGCCACGCAACCGACGGCGGGGCATCAAGAGCGTGTTCGCCGGAGATCCAGCGCTCCTCGCCGACTCCAACACACTGCCGGCTACGCGACCGCTCGCCCGCATGACCCAGGTGTTCCCGGGACCAGATCGAAGAGTCCGTTCTGTCCAGATCAAGACAGCGGGAGGATAAGCGGGTAGATGGTCGTCGCCCAGATCGCGGTGATGGGAGAACAGTGAGCAAGTGCTGTGAACACTAATGTAAATATGTGTAAATATGTGGGAACTGCCGATTGCTCGCCCGGTCCGGACTCCGCCCCGTCGAGGCCTTCTACCAGCCGATATATCAGTGGCGGTACAGAGTTTAGTGTTCTCATAGAGTCGAACACGGGGGGCGGGATGTGACCGCCAAAACTGTCCTGTCGCCCGTCTCGCGAGCAGGGTGGCGGGCGGCGGGTGGGTCAGCCGAGCGGGCCGCCGCGCCGTCCCCCCCCCCCCCCCGCCCCAGTGGGGGTGTTTTTGCGCGCACCTGTGTGTGCCGGACCTGACCCCTCTCGCGGCGACGCCCGTCGATAGCTTTGTTCACGGGGAACGTGGTCAGCGCGGCGGGCCCGGTTACGTTTGTTTAGCGCGCTGCGTCCGTCCCGGCGGCCGCTGGCGCGCTGCGTCGCGCCCTTTCTCTTTCTTTATCTCCGGTTCGTCGCGCCCAGTTAGTTTGCCTAATACCGTTTGCTTTGCTCCCTTGCTATCTCCCCTGTGTGTGACAGGGGCGGATCCAAGGGGGGGGGTCACATGGGTCATGGCCCCCCCCCCCCTTGAGGCCCGGGGGCCCAAAGACCTGCCAGGGGCACCACCGGCCTATCAGGGGTATCACAGTCCTGACAGGGGCACCACAGGACCGCCAGGGGCACCACAGGCCTAGCAGGGACACCACGGGCCTGGTGCCCCTGGGCCCTGACAGGACTGTAACGCCCCTGACAAGCCTGAAGTGTCCCCGGCAGGCACGTAGTGCGCCTGACAGGCCTGAGGCGCCCCTGCAAGGCCGGTGGTGCCCCTGGCAGGCCTGTGGTGTCCATGGCAGGCCTGTGGTGCCCTTGCTAGGCCTCTGGTGCCCCTGACAGGCTTGTAATGCCCCTGGAAGGACTGTGGTGCCCCTGGGCCCTGACAAGCCTGAGGTGCCCCTGACAGGCCAGTGGTGCCCTTGCTAGACCTGTGGTGCCCCTGGCAGGCCTCTGGTGCCCCTGACAGGCTTGCGGTGCCCTTGGAAGGACTGTGGTGTCCCTGGGCCCTGACAAGCCTGAGGTGCCCCTGACAGGCCCGTGGTGCCCTTGTTAGGCCTGTGGTGCCCCTGACAGGCCTCTGGTGCCCTTGCTAGGCCGCTGGTGCCCCTGGCAGGCCTCTGGTGCCCTTGCTAGGCCGCTGGTACCCCTGCGCCCGGAGAGGACTGGTGCCCCTGAAAAGTCTGAAGTGCACCTCGGCAGGCCCGTGGTGCCCCTGACAGGCCCAAGGTGCCCCTGCGAGGCCGGTGGTGCCCCTGGCAGACCTCTGGTGCCCCTGGCAGGTCTGTGGTGCCCCTGGCAGGTCTGTGGCGCCCCTGGCAGACCTGTGTTGACTGGTGCCCCTGCTAGGTCGCTTGTGCCCCTCACAGACCTGTGGTGCCCCTGGGCCTTGACAAGCCTGAGATGCCTGGCTATGACAGGCTCGTGGTGCCCCTGATAGACCAGTGGTGCCCTTGCTAGGCCTGTAGTGCCCCTGGCAGGCCTCTGGTGCCCCTGCTACCCCTGCGTCCGGAGAGGACTATGGTGCCCCTGAAAAGCCTGAAGTGCCTCTCGACAGGCCCGTGGTGCCCCTGGGCCCTGACAGGCCCAAGTTACCCCTGCGAGGTCGGTGGTGCTCCTGGCAGGCCTCTGGTGCCCCTGGCAGGTCTGTGGTGCCCCTGGCAGGCCTGTGTTGACTGGTGCCCCTGCTAGGCCGCTGGTGCCCCTCACAGGCCTGCGGTGCCCCTGGAAGGACTGTGGTGCCCCTGCCCCTAGGGGTGCTCATGGGCCCAACAGGCCCGTTGTGCCCCTGACAGGCCTGTCGTCTTGCTAGACCTGTGGTGCCCCTGCTTCCTGGCAGGCCTGTGGTGCCCCTGGCGGGCCTGTGGCGCCCCTACAAGGCCGTAGGTGCGCCTGACAGGTTTGTGGTGTCCCTGGAAGGACTTTGGTGCCCCTGACAAGCCTGAAGTGTCGAGGACAGACGCTTTAGACGCCAGGGTCAAGTTCGTCGGACTGACAACGATTTGCTTACCTGATAACGTTCCTGGTAAGTACTCACTACTCAGCGTCCACAACATATATACACATAGCACATTCATATATACTTGCTTACAATTGGTAAATGTGGTTGTGGCTAAGAGTTAAGATACTGACTAAAAAAAAAAATAAAAAGAAAAAAAACTGAAAATGGGGGCACCACCAAAATGAAGTGGACGAAATCCGTTGAGTTTTTAATTTTGGGTATAGGTAGGGGCACCACTTCGATTCATGACCCTCCCCTTGGAGTTTTCCTGGATCCGCCCCTGGTGTGTGACCCCATTGCCAGTCATATTTAAAGCTGCTGTAAACACCTCCCTCCCTCTGTTCTCTCCCAGTCTTCGAGCCGTGCGGTTGTTCGCTCGGCTCGGCTCAGCCTCCACGCAGTGTGGTGGTTTTCTGCCGGCTCTTTGCTCATCGCAATATAGACTGTGAATAAGTGCAGTGTTGTGTCCAAGGAAGTGGTCACCTGGAGCGATTGAGCAAAAGACTTCAAGTTAGCGGCACAGTAAACTCAAGTTACTCTCTGTTCTGCCTCAGTCGTCGAGCCGGGCGGTTGTTCTTTCCGCTCGTCTCAGCCTTCAAGCAGTGTAATTGGTTTGCCGGATCTTGCTCTTTGCAATACAGACTGTGAAATCAGTGCAGTGGTGTGACAAAGGAAGTGATCACCGAGAGCGAGGAGTGAGAGAATCAAGATAGCGGCACAGTATACATTCCAGTTACACTTCACTTCACTTACACTTCAAACGCAGAATTACCCTCCCCCCTATACCTAGCCCGATCGTGCCATCACGGTCTCTATTCCTCCCCTCTGTCCACGCCATCGTGGACTCTGTCCTTACGAGCCCCTGTTGCGCCAGCGCGACTCTTTAACCTTCCCCGTGTCACGCCATCGTGGCCTCTATCCTTATCTCTCTTAAAGGTAGGTCGGCACAGCCCAAACCTCGCCCGATCGTGCCATCACGGTCTCTATTCCTCCCCTCCGTCCACGCCATCGTGGACTCTGTCCTTACTAGCCCTTGTTGCGCCAGCGCGACTCTTTAACCTTCCCCGTGTCACGCCATCGTGGCCTCTATCCTTATCTCTTTTAAAGGTAGGTCGGCACAGCCCAAACCTCGCCCGATCGTGCCATCACGGTCTCTATTCCTCACTTCTGTTCACGCCATCGTGGACTCTGTCCTACGAAGCCCCGTTGCGCCAGCGCGACTCTTTAACCTCCCCTCGAGTCACGCCATCGTGGCCTCTATCCCTACTCATCCTTGTACCTGTTATGAGGGTCTGCGTTTCAGTCACCTAAATGCCATGGACCAGTAGCCACGCCCAGTCACACAGAAACAAGATACAGTCCACTATAGAGCGCTCGTGACGCACAGGCACAAACGTCACCGAGTCGGCGCCGGCTGCTGCGTCTGCGACAATGACGAATAATCGAAATGGTTGCTAGGCCATTACTTTACGGTGAAACAAAGTGTCATTAGTGTAGGTAACATCAACGCGCCCTTAACGTCATACAATTGCTTCTTATATATTATAGGATTAAATTGGACTTACTCCACAAGAGAATCGTTTTCGGTCGGAGCTTTCGACATGTATTACATGTCCTCTTCAGCGAAGGTCGGTAATCGGGGCGAAAATAAAACGTTCGGGTCGAATCGAATCGCACAAGAATCGAATCGCACAAGAATCGAATCGCACATCTTGTGCGATTCGATTCGACCCGAACGTTTTATTTTCGCCCCGATTACCGACCTTCGCTGAAGAGGACATGTAATACATGTCGAAAGCTCCGACCGAAAACGATTCTCTTGTGGAGTAAGTCCAATTTAATCCTATAATATCTATTTGCTCTCCACACTAACATGTCTCTATTGCTTCTTATATTACCAATTAGTGGACGTGGCGCTATAAATTGCCTCGAATACAGCCCACACTTCACATCATATCACATGTTGACCCCTGTAAGAAATCGTAGCTGTTGTCGGTCTCAGTAATGCTGAGCAGTTTTCAGGGATATATGTATAAGCACGTAAATGGTCATAAGAAAACGTTTTTCTATGAAGTACTGAGCACAAATCCGTTGATAATGCGCATTTAATTTCCTCGTGTATCTAGGACTAGTAAAAGATCGCTGCAAGGAGTTCACCATGACTATAGAGTGCTGAAGGTAGCATACGCAGTCGACATCCTTGATGGCTAGTGCACAGAATACTACATCAAACTTATATACTATAATCAGGCGGCTAACAAGCATGTAAACACGCCCTGCTTCAAATGATGAACATGTAACAAGACTGGCTCCTATCCAGCCCGTTAATAATCGCCGTCCCGTCCACGGCCCCGTCACACGGCTCATCCAATCATTCACAGCCGTCAAATGGCGTCATTACGCACACTCCACTCCGAAAGCGTGACGCAGCACGCACGGCGGCAGCAATTTGCCAGGGCCGCGCAGTGTGTGTGCGAGCGCCACACTGACGACTGCCAATCCAGTTAGGGCGGATGACGGTCGATTTGCGTGTGGAGAGCCGCCGTCAGCCACCGGCCGGCTGTCGGCCTGACCCAGAGAGCGGGCGGTGGGACCAGAGCGAGCCGCCGCCCGCCGCTCACCCACCCCCAGCTGCTGCCATATGGTGATATCCGCCGGAGCAGCGGCAGCCAGCCAGTGAATAGCACACTCGCCAGTAGGCAGTATCTTGCCGCTGTATACCCCGAAGATAAACCAAGGATCAACCACGTACATTGTACAAGGATGTGATTGATTCCCGCGCACATACAGACTGAGGAAACCTCCCGAGCCGCCCCGGGCCCTCATGGCACTCACCGGTTGCAGAAGCGCGCCACGTCAGCCATTTGTTTATCGTCCAGCTGCAGCAGCTTGTTTCGGTCCTCATCCTCCAGCTCCATGATGTCGAACACAGTCGTCACCTCCTGGAGACAGAGAGGTGCCGGGTCAGGGTATGGGGTGGTGACCCAGGGTAGGGTCAGGGTCTGGGGTGGTGACCCAGGGTAGGGTCAGGGTCTGGGTGTGACCTAGCGGCGGGGTCAGATCGGCGGTGGTGACCTGGTGTGCGGTCCGGTTGGCCGCCGGTTTCTAATGGTCTGAAGTCTGAAAAGTCTGACGGCATTCAGTACACCGGCGAGTTGCATATACATTATCTATCAGGTTTTCTTCTTTCAGTTTTTTTTTTTACGTAGGTGAGAGCAATAAAAACTAACGACGCGACAGATATGTATTATGCATAGATATTCCAAAGAGAGTGCGAGAGCTCAGCTTGCAGCATTTCCGGCCGGGTAACACTCCATATGACAGCAGTTCGATCAGCTTGCGGCACAAGCGAACAGGTCACGGACAGTGACAATCACGCTAATGCAATTTGGTTAGCAGAGTTGACATGTTTGCTCACCCGAACACCCATCAAAGGCTTAAGCGGAATCATTTGCACATATCCAATTTAACTGAGAGGCAATCTGATACCGACATTTTCCAGCAGTTAACTGGATGATCGAGTCCGCAATGTCAGGATCAATCGCCCGACATTCCGACTCTAAACTCACTTCAGCTACTTTATTTGGTTCCAGAGTTGACAGTAGTCGTACAAGGAAAAAATCATCACAAAATAATTCAATGACAATTTATTGGTGAAAAATCAACAAAACCGAAAATTATTAAAGTTAAATGGATATGGTCGTGGAAAAAATAAGAAAAGTCTTTTTAAGTTATATTGAGTTATCATCGGTCTCTTTCGATCATTTCTCTTTTTCTTTCAGAATGAGTAAATACTGTACATGAGGAGAGGGTCAATACGAAAAAGCTTAAGGTAAGCGAGCCACTGGTTGTTCGATCAGTAGCGCTGTTCCAGGGATCGCTCGGGACGGGGACGGGTAATCAGTGGCACTGACCTTACTGCGATCAGGAGGCTGGTCGGTGGAAAGGTCATACCTCACCCACCCACCCAGCTATTTTAGCGAATCACTCTGGCATACGGGACTAAAAACAGCCCTTGGGTACTGTCGAACAATGACAGTCTTCCCTGCTGATATGTTCAATTCAATACATCGTTCAGGATACAAGTCTGTCTCGCATCTACGAACTCGCTAAACACAGATCACGGAGAAACGAAATACGAGCCCCAGCCGGATCTGCACGCAAGCTCAGCCACCCGAGTACCTTCCCAGGCCAGTGGTGCATGCTGCTCTGAAAGGTCTACGAAACTCCACCCTGCGGTGGCGGCTCACAGCCCACTCAGACCGTCTATGTATACCTCTCCGCCGTCCGGGCTCCGCGGCTTCCAGCATACCCTCATCGGCTCTGACCGGCTCGTGTCCAAGAACTCACATGCTGGGATTATTAGATCGATGGGAGCTAATACCACGTCGAAAAACCGCCCGTGAGACCACCTGACAACGGTGCTGTAGTGGAGAGTGCAGCTGATTACACCGTGTTTGAGGCATATGATCGCTCAGAACAACTGCTAGTCGGGCACAGACGACTACCACTCAATGTCACAAGACACTGATAATACATTTTACATAATACGAAACCAAACACGACACCGTCAAACGAATTTGCTATCAGACACTGATAAAAGTGCCCCATCGCCCCATCTCCCCGCGGATAAGGTTGTATAAGGTCAAACCGAGACCTCCAGCTCTCTCCCCCATCCACTACGGGCCACCATCTCGCGTCATACATCAATCTCAGCCGACAAGACATCCTGATGCCCAGTGATGACAGCCAATAATCCATCAGTGCACCCCGGGGAGCCGGTTAGCCCCAAACACGACCCGGCCGTGGTGAGGTGGCGGCGAACAGGGGAGGGAAGATGAGCGGGAGAGGGAGAGGACGGAGAGGGAGAGGGGGACCGGCGATAGTGTCACAGATGTCCAGCGGCCCTGATCCGGCTGCAATATCTACGCAAATACACACGTGCGTACGGCTGCATATGGAACAGCCCCAGATACATATTTGGCGGTGGCTCGGTCAAAGAACCGAGCCACGATCCACATACACTCCATAGCCAGAGTAAGTAGCGTTTGATCCGTACATCAATTATCCTTATGGAGGGATATTGTAGCCAATTATCAGTCAGATAATTGACGCGCATTTGTACTTCCAGAACAACATTTCCAATTGATGTCTAGTAATTTCGCAAACGCTGCAAAGCCATGATACAATTATCCATATTGCCATATAGATGTTACGGTAACGCTGCGACATAATGAAACATAGTTGTTTTGTTATGCAGCACATAATCGTCCGGGAATTTTCTTCATAGCCATAAGCAAAACTTGCCGAATATAAAGAATTGTTATGCACTATGATGTGGAGATTATGGGAATAGATCACCTTAATTACAGCGATAGGCAGGACACTTCTAGGAAGAAAGCAATCAACGACAATGGGGTTCGATCTGGTAGTCTCTGCGGTTAATAACGTGCACCGGCAGGTCAGTGGCGACCTTCGCTGTAAATGTGACACACAGAGCTTACGGGCCCAGTCGAAGTTGTAGCCACCAAACCTGGGAATAGATGTTAAGGTATTCTGTTGATACGTGCCCGCCCATGTGCCATCGAGCCAAGGTCGCTAACTAATGATCATCATTAGTCACGGCCCACGTCTGAGCGAAGACCATATGCCTGAAATTTCATTGTCTGGGTGTTTGGAATCCATTGCTTCAAAGAAACCGTCACCCTTGTCGGATTGTGAGCCCATCACATTACTAGAGACATTTCATTCTATATTGCCGTTTTCAATCAATTAACATATCGAAATTGGCACAAATACTGACACATCTTTCCTGGAGCAATGATGGCATGGTTTTAAACCGAAGGGGGTGTAAGCAGCCTATCACCAGAAGTTAGATGTCAGACATCTGACCAGATGTCAAGCCACCAGTTACTTTCCGGAAGTTTGCTGATGACTTAGTTCTATCCTGTCACTGCACGCACACCATTTGGTGAATAATTTGATGTCATTTGAAGCTTATGCTGCAGCGCCACAAAACCGTCATCAGATGAATCCAATTAGTCGGATCACGCACGGTCGAATCTAGTTAGCGCGCACGCCGGAAACTGTTCCATTCAGACTCCTATCGTATCCCGGCAACCACATCATAAAGACACGCCGCCTGCGACAGCTTGTTTGGGCTCACACATGGCCGCCCGCCGCCTGCAGTCGGCGGTACGGCTGCCGATCGCATCCAGACACACGTCTGTCACGTCCCTCCGATAGGCGACCGGCAGAGGCGCCTGCCCGCCCGTCACTCGCCGTCACCAACGACAGCCCGCTCGGCGGCCATTCAGCCGCCAGCGCGGCACCATTCCGTACTTAGTGTGACGGCCGGCCGCGGACATGGGATGACGACACTGGCTGCCATATTGTGACGGAAGCGGGCACCGAGCGGGTCCACGACCTCATGCGTCGGAGGTGGGAGACCCGGGCACGACCCACACATAAACCCGGTGATCAATCTCGTCCATAGCTCACCCCCAGTCTGTCAACACACTCCGGATTCATATGCATACATACACACGTCGGCTGGCGAGGGCCAGCATGCTTAACCGCCACCCGGGAAACTCATTAAAAAGCCGCAGCTGAAGCGTACACAAGCAGCGGCTGGCGTGCAAAACAGGCTGGAGCGGTGGGCGCTTTTCGTCGAGCTCGCTCGGTATTTATGTTTCGTAGGATTTGATGGTATTTGTTCTGGATTAACGGGCCAGCAGGGGCTCAGCCGCCGGAGCCAGCTTTGATTAATGAACGTTCTGGGCTCGGCGGAGCACGGCAATGGAAAACGAGCGCCAACGGAAAATAATGCATATGGAGAACGTGCTATGGAGAACGAGAACATGAAACATTTGTTAAATTTCGAACATCACTGGGCAAACTGAGAAGCCAGTGAACCTAAAAAGAATTTCAGCGAGCCAGCAGCTCCTCACGGCGATGCAAGCAGCAGTCAGTGTATGCTGATTAGATAAATGTTGCACTGCGTTGTGACACAGCATAGTGCTGTAAACGCCCCTCTGCGCCACTCTAATCACTCTCTGGAGCCCGCGGGTCCCTCTCCCCGCCCTGCACACATTACAAGACCACCCCTAGCTTCCTCAGAGGGCGGGGCCGGTGGCTCACCTTCTCCTCGCAGCGTTTGATGATCTCCGGGGTGAAGTGCGGCAGCTGCTTCAGGTAGCTGTCCTTGACCACATCGCCTGAGTGCCATCTGCGGCGACACGGACACGGTAAGTCGTCACAATATCACACCGCCAAGTTGAAGAAATAACCACACCAATGCACGGTATAAAGCCACCAACGGGACAAATTATCCAAGGCACACATGCCAGAAAAATGTTTCGATCGTCTTTTCTTTATCACGTCGACGGGACAACAAACCGGCCGGTACAACGTTATAAAAATCGGCTCAAAAGCTAGCAAAGGTCTACCATAATGCGCGATTCTTTCTCCCTCTCCCCTCTCCTCTCTCTCTCTCTCCTCTCCTCTCTCCCCTCTCTCCTCTCTCTCTCTCTCTCTCTCTCCCTCTCTCTCTCCCTCTCTCCTCTCTCCTTCTCCAC
>NW_024884133.1:0-23815 GCF_019059575.1 Amphibalanus amphitrite | reverse complement strand
AAATACATAAAAGTCGTTAACCGATGTAAACCATAAAAGAAACGCCATGATGCATAATCTGACTACAAAAACATAAAATCACTCCAAAACAAATTTTGGCTATATCTCAAAAAGAGTTATCACATATCTTTCCAGTCTGCTCATAAATAATCATATAGGCCGTTTTATAGAAGAGAGAATGTTCCCCAGAACTTGCCAGTTCGAGAAACATCGGGAGGCGTTTTACCCGGCGGGCGACTTGCCCCGGTCTACCCTACGCCATCGTTGCGTTTTCGCAACGCAGTATGGAAGTGTGTAATGGCGGCTAACCGAGAGACAAGTTTCAGCGTGGTAGCATGGTTGTGCGCATGTGATACGCAGTACGTCTGCGTCAAGATACCCTAAGAAACGTCTGCGTAGCATCATGCGCAGACGTATAAGTACTAAGTCTGTGCGGCCGGTAAGTTACTGCTAGAGCTCCCAGAGAGAGTCGGAGGTCTTGTGCATAGGTGTAGGACACAGTGGGGGGGGACGGGGGGGCGGTGGCCCCCCCCACTTTTCAATATGGGGGGCCGTAAGTTAAACTGGCCCCAGTAATGTAACTGCCCCACCCCCCCACACTTTTTGCCGAACTTTTTAATGATTTGTAGGTATCCCCCGAAGAACAAACTGGACGGTTCTCTGGCCGCCCTTCCATGAATACCTATTTCCATTTGTGCTTCATCGTTATTGAGTGCAATTTTCTCCACCCAATGAAAGGTAACTTTGTCAAAAGCCAATACCTAAGTGGCAGCTTAGGGGCATGCGCGCGCTGAAAGAGAGACAATATGGCGCAGCGAATGCGTAAACGGCGCCTAAACCAATTTATGTTAGGTGGCCTTGCATTAGTTGATCGGTTACTGGCATGGCGTAGGAACAGGGGGCAGGGGGCAATGGTCCCCACTTTGGAATGGGGCCAGCAATGTTAACCCGCGCCGCTGGGGCTATTCAGCCATACGCGCCCTGCTGGGGGGGGGGGCAGATTCTGCCCCCCTGTCTAACTTCCGAACCGATGGTCGTAGAACGACGGGAAAACGGCAATCGAAAGCTCTCAACAAGGCGGATCTTAGAGCCCAATTTTTTGCTTAAGTAGGTCAAGAGGTCAGGTCAAGGTAGGTCAAGGGTACAAAATGCAAGTTCTACAGTATCGGCCTTGCACCGTAGTTGCCGAAGAACTAGACTGAGAATGATGTGCCCAAAAAAACGTGTTCTTAGACTACCAAGACAATGTCGTTGCATACAATGTCATTCAAAGGTCAAGGTCAAGGTCAGGTCAGGTCAGGTCAGTCACCAAAAAACAAAATATAGAAAAGGGCATGTGCGACACATGTTTTATGGGTCATTTTACTCATAGAATTCAATAGGCACACTCCATAAGTGTATGGACCACCTTGGATGAATTTCAGGTCGAGGTCAGGAAGGTCAGGTCAAGTGAGGTTCAAATTTTGAAGTTGGTTGTTAAGGCCTAAAAAGGTGTCTATATGATGCAGTTTTCCGGCGGATCGAATGGTGATATTTTGTTCCCGTACGAGGTCTAGACTTCAAAAAAAAAATCATTTTTCAAAATTTTGTGTGTCGTAACGTCATAAAAATTTTGATAACTCCCATTTTTGAACCGATTCTCTAAAATTGTATGTAGGTGCACATAGACCGCTTCTTGACATATATTCCGGTTTTTCGATACACTCAAAATTTTGGATTTTATAATTATTTTTCAAAAGTCAGTTTTTTTGAAAAATTTGGGCCAAAATCAAAATTTTCAAAAAACCGAGATAGCCATTTGATAGAGAAAGTAGAATCACGTATAACCTTTTTTGTTACGTCTTGATTCCTTTAAAAATGAGGATGTTAGCGGCGTTTGAAATTTTGCCGTTTTTGAGGCGAAAATGACGAACATGACGTCACTAAAACGTCAATTTCTCAAAAAATTTCCGACGGATTTCGCTCAAATTTTCAGGGAACGTGTCAAATTGATGTATGATAAGGTACTGTAAGTTTGAAATTGCTGGCGTAACGCGTTTAGAAGTTATTGCGAAAAACGGGAGGGGGGGCAGATTCTGCCCCCCCCCAGCGGGGCGCGGGTTAACTGCCCCCCCCCCACACACACCTTTTGCTGACTTTTCACTTCTCACGTTTCACGCTCGCTCGTAATAAAAAATGTTTTTGGATGCTTCTGGAATTCGCATGGGTGCCAACCAGTGGCGGATCCAAAGTGGGGTCACATGGGTCATGCCCCTTGGGGCCTGGGGGCACCACAGGTCTTCCAGGGGCACCACCGACCTATCAGGGGCACCACAGACCTGGCAGGGGCACCACCGGCCTGTCAGGAGCACCATCGGCCTAGCAAGAGCACCACTGGTCTGCCAGGGGCACCACAGACCTGTCAGGGGCACCACAGGTCTTCCAGGGGCACCAAAGGCCCTTCCAGGGGCACCACCGGCCTCGCAGGGGCACCTTGGGCCTGTCAAGGGCACCACGGACCTGTCAGGGGCACCTCAGGCTTGTCAGGGCCCAGGGGCACTACAGTCCTTTCAGGAGCACCACAGGCCTGTCAGGGGCACCAGAAGCCTAGCAGGGGCACCACAGGTGTGCCAGAGACTCCACAGACCTGCCAGGGGCACCCACTGGCCTCGCAGGGGCACCTTGGGACTGTCAGGGGCATCACGTGCCTGTCGAGGACACTTCAGGCTTGTCAGGAGCACCACAGTCCTGTCAGGGCCCAGGGGCATCAGCAGCCTCGCAGGGGCACCACCGGCCTCGCAGGGGCACCACCGGCCTCGCAGGGGCACCACCGGCCTCGCAGAGGCACCATGGGCCTGTCTCTGGCACTTCAGGCTCGTAAGGAGCACCACAGTCCTTCCAGGGGCACCACAAACCTGCCAGGGGCACCTGCGGTCTAGCAAGGGCACCACAGGCCCGCCAGGGCAAAAAACAAATAAATAAAAAATGAAAATAGGTCACCACCAAAATTAAGTGGCCGAAATCAGTTGAGGTTTTAATTTTGGGTATAGGTAGGGGCACTACTTCGATTCATGACCCTCCCCTTGGAGTTTTCCTGGATCCGCTCCTGGTGCCAACGCGGCTGCGGAGGCCAGGGGGACGCGTCCATGAGATTTTATTTCTGGACGGGAGTCTCCCCGAGATTTTGGTCGATTTTGTTTTCTTGACACGTTTTTTTTTAACCAAATTGCGCATGCTTGCGAAAATAAAGTGGCCGAAATCCAAGGAGAAAATGGATTTTGGGGGTAGGTGAGGTTTTGTGCCTCTGGGAGCCTGCCCCCCCCCCCCACTTTCGAAAACGTTCGTACACCTATGGTCTTGTGAGTGATGACGTCACGAAAAACAAGATAAATACTAAATAGGCTAAGTGCTAATAATATCGTAATGAAGATTGTGTAAACAATTTCCGTGCAGAGTCCCTACAAAACAATAGCTTAACCCGGCAGGCGGTGGGCCTCCCTGCCACCTTCCGCGCGGTGGCGGTGGGGGCATTTTTGCCCCCCCCCCCTCGTATCTCCGAAACTGCTGGACGGATCCGGAAAATTCAAACGGCGTTCGATCGCCCTGTCAAATTTGTTGAAAGAAACCAAATTTCATTGACCTCGGGGTCACCGATGACGTCACAGGTCAGGTCAAAGATAAAATGTTTCACCGTTCACGGGGCTTCTAGGCAAAGCGCTATAACACCGAGTAAAACGCATTTTGTCGAAAATAAGCGATAAGGCGTCAGTTGTCTAGTTATACATATGATGCTATTAGAGGTCACTGGTCATAGCAGGTCAGGTCACAGGTCAGATCACCAAAGGTCACCAAGCGTCACCTCATGAACCCAACTTTACTAAGGTTGTGCGATGCATGTTTTATGGCCAGTTTTTCATTTCCAACTCGATGGTATTGGTTATAAGACCATCAGGTAGGTTTAGGTCACTTTCTGGTGGAGGTCAGGTCAAGGTCAGGTCAAAAAGGTCAAATTTCGAAGTTGATATTTTTGCATAAAATGGGTATCGATTCGATGCAGCTCGTCACGGGGAGTCTAATGATGTTTTTTTTTTGCGCTACGAGGTCTAGAATTGCTAAAAATTGAGTTTGAAAATTTGACGTCATCAATTTTTAACAGTTTTTTTTTCGCTATAACTTGGCCAAAAAAGAGGTATTGATCTCAAATTTGGTATGCGGATAGAAGGCGGTAGGGAATATCACATATATTCCGTTTTTTTCGAAATTCAAAAAACGTTTTGGATTTTTCGGCTATTATATTTAAAAAAATATTTTTTTTGATTTTTGGGGGTCAAAATCCAAAAAATTCGAAAAACCGAAATGGCAGTTTTGTAGTCCTCTTGATTCCACACCGTTTATGTCTGGACCATTTTTCTGTATCTCTAAAGCTGTAGGCCTGACAGCTCTTCCCGCGAAACCTTTTTTTGGGTCGAAAATGGCAAAAATGACGTCACTCTGACGTCATTAGCGGCCAACCTATCATAGCCTTTGGAAAAAAAAAATTGGTCACCATGTGCGCTAGCTATACCTACTCCCGGGAGGGTACTGAAAGTTTGGTGACGATCGGCGCAGCGGTTCTCGAGATATACCTAGGTATCGAAAAAACTAAGGGGGGGGGGGGGCAAAAAATGCCCCTACCCACCACCTGGAAGGTTAATGCATTTTGTTAAGAAATCATGCTGTAAAAGGGCTTGTGACTATTTTCAAATATGACTACGGTCGCGTTGCGACTTGCGGGAACGCAACAAAGGGCATCGGGAACTTTGCGAAAACGCAACGAGGGGCACATTGGTAGGGTCCTAAGCGGAAGTATGAATATCAACCATAGACCCCACTCGTGATACGCTGTGGGTTCTTTCTTTCTCTCCCCATCTTCCTTCCTCTCTTCCTCGTTCCCCCAACTCTCTTCCTCCCTACCTCCCTCTCTCTCCTCTCTCTCTCTCTCTCTCTCTCTCTCTCTCTCTCTCTCTCTCTCTCTCTCTCTCTCTCTCTCTCTCTCTCTCTCTCTCTCTCTCTCTCTCTCTCTCTCTCTCGTTTTGTAGCCATGAGGGACGTGTATAGGTAGGTGTTAAGTGCAAGGTGCGTTTGCACGTAAAATGTCGCGACATATTTCACATTTACTGCCTCAAACAGCTACAAACACTCCTTTCTTTTTCTCTCACAGATTATCGGGCTGTTCGTTCACTAAGCAATGTGTTTCCATACATCTGAAAATCGCATAGTAGGCAGGAAGAGGACCTGCATCAAACGGTCGGCGATCAGTGGCGGCGGCGGAATAGCGGGTGCGGGGGGTGCAGCTGCACCCCCATCGAAAAACATGGGGCGCAAGCAAACATATCTTTTTGCACCCCGAAAATCTGTGCAAGGGGCCCGTCGCACCATCCAATACATTTTCTCCTGAAAACCAGTGATCGGGAAACGAACACTGATGTGCAATCATCCGGAATGTCCAATTATGGTCAGGAGCTCCCTGCAGTCCCCATGCTAGTCTTTGGGGCCCCCACACCGGCTAGAAGTGTCCCGAGCCGCGTTTGGTGCTCCATGCGGCATCTGAGGGCCCCCACGACGGCCTCAGAAGGCCCTTTTATGACGATCTCTGAGGGCTCCCACGACGACCTCTGTCCCCTGGGGCCCTACAACGGCCACTAAGGGCCCTCATGACGACCGCTGAGGGTCCCACAGAGACTCCAGGGCCCCCAAGGAGACTCCAGGGGTCACGCTGGTCTCTGATGGCCCCATGACGGCCTCTGAAGGCCCTTACGATGATCTCTGAGGGCTCTCACGACGACCTCTGTCCCCTGGGGCAGGCTGGGGCCCTATAACGACCACTAAGGGCCCTCATGTGGCGCAGAGGGTCTGCCCAGACCCGCGCTGCCCAGCGCACCGCTAGCCCGGAGGCGGTTGACCAGGCTGACCCCACTGACCTCGCTCTGCGACCCGACTCGGTCACGCCACAACCGAGAAGCGCAAGCCTCGACGCAAGGGCACCTGGCGTCATTCATGCTGTCTGCAAGAAAGGTGATTGGTTCGCTGCCCAGCCGAATCACGTGGTTGGGCATCAGTGGCGTAATCATGAATTTAGTTACGAATCTCCTCAACAGATGGCTCTGACCGACGATTTTAAAATACGGAGTGATCCAGAGGTAGACAGCAAAAGATGAGATTGCAACCAAAAGATCTCGGCACTTGTAAGCTACATTCCAAGTTTCATTGCAGTCGGACAAATAGATCCTAAGATACAGATGCAAACCCAATGCCGCCACGGATACCGTACATTACTTCAGCGGTCACCTGTACCTTCTACCCTACACAGTGATCGTTCGCTGCATAATGCATGACCAGTGCTTTCCGCGATAACTTATTCTCAGACCTGCGATAACGATTAAACGATAAGAAAGGTTTGCGATAACGATAAACGATAAACGATATTTTTTTTTCAAAAAAATTAACAGCGATAGCGATAAAACGATAAAACGATAACGACAATTGTTTTTTTTAATAGCGATAACGAAACGATAAACGATAAAATGATAACGATGATTGTTTTCATACAGCGATAACGAAACGATAAACGATAAACGATAACGATAATTGTTTTTAACAGCGATAACAAAAGCGATAAAAAAAATACAGCTAAAATAAGTGTACTTAAAGTTTATTTGCAGTATATACTCAATACTGGATCATACAAGTAAAGAAAAAGGACAAAAACACATTTTAGTCAAGCTCAGCATCTGTTTCACATACTGTCACCCGGCATGCATGTCGATCGTCTTCCATTTTTCCATCATCCCGTTTTACATTTTATCGTTTATCGTGTATAATTTTTTTGTAACTTGCGATAAGTGGATGAGCGATAATTTTGAAAATTTAACGATAGACGATAGGTAACGATAATCGATAATCGATTATTTAACGATAATCGGCGCCGGGCCGGGGGGGGGGGTGTGTAAGAAACAATAAGAATGCTCGTCATAGCTACACCGATTGATCGACTGCCTTGAAACTATCAGCGATTGATAACAGCAACATTATCTGTAAAACGCATATCTCGGAATCTTAATATAGGTGACCTAAGGTCAGGTCAATGTTGCGGCCTCTCCATTTTACCTAAGTCAATGGGAGAAAATTGAAAAGCGCCTGTTTTGCACAAACGCTATTCTAGACACTCTCAAACATCGAGATGTAGGTACGATTGACACACTGAACCGGAAAATAGCAACTGTGAGTTGTGACCCCTCGGTATGTCCCCGAGGTCATCTCAGGTCACGAACAGTTTTTCAGTTTTTCTAACAGCTAACAGTTTTTTCGCTAATAACTTCTGATAGAGGCGTGCTAGAGCGCTGAAAACGCCTTAGATATGTTTGGCTCGACGTTGCGAACCGACTGATATGCAACATGACCTTTTACGGTCAGGTCATGACCTTGACCTGAGGCCAAATTTTCAAGTTGACCTTTCAAGGTCAAATTATAGTTCATTCGACGCGTCTCGACAAGAGGAACACCATGCTGGCAAAAGTAATGTCATCTCTTTTGAGTCAAAAGCTATTGCCGAAAAAACGTTTCTCGTGAAAACGGCTATTTTTGGAGTTTTTGCCCTCTGGAGGCTAAACCGTTGACCTGAGGTCAAATCTGAGGACATTACTCAGAAAGGTCTTTAACCTTCGCCCGCACATGCCATTTTCCCATCCTAGAACGCACATGGGGGGGGGGGGGGTGGTTGCCACCCCCCCGCGCCATTTCGTTCCTGTTGGAGATAGAGCTTAGCAGTAAAGACCAAAAAGATTCTTTGGGAAGAGACGAATCCAATGATACCTAGTTTTACCTTCTCAGGTCAGTCATTGACCTTCCAGGTCAGGTCAAACTAAAAAATGTTGCTGTTTTGGGTCACCGTTGGATATCAAGTGCGCTGCTTATCAAATACCGATGTCGATGCTGTTTTCTGGTGCCAAGCCAGCTAGAACCTCTTTGTCACACTATCCGACCAGAATTTTGCTGCTGAGGTCATTTCAGGTCAAGTTAGGTCAAGGTCAATTATATGTGTTTGTATGTCTGTGTGTGTCTGTGTGTATACTGATGTGTGCACCGATTGTTTTTGGGTCCATATCACATGAAATCATGATCTGAGAAGCTTTTACCAAAAATGCAGTCAAAAAACTTCACAAAAAGTAAATTCAGCTTGCCTAAAACGCAATTATCTTAGATGACCTAGGTTGACCTTGACCCTGACCTTGACCCCTGTACATCGTCGAACAACATGTTCCATGATAGGTGGGAGGTAAGACTGGCAAAAAAGGCCGAAATCAGGGTGTCAAAATCTCACAAGGCCCATGGCAAACGCAAGATGTTGAGAATTGGCCATTTGGGTCATGACATGACCTGAAAAACAAGGTCATATCTCCGAAACCAAAAATCACAGAAACTTGAAATTTTCAGTGGACATCAAGAAAGGATGGACGAGCAGCTATACGAAAAATCAGCCTTCTAGCTCAAAAAATGTTGAGTGCAGAGCAGAAAGACTGCCTGGGGGGGTGGCAACCACCCCCCCCCCCATGTGCGGGCGAGGGTTAAAAGGGCTATCGAATGCGCTTTACTGCGGTGCTGTAGCTTTATCGGTTCCCGAGATAGCCGTCGGCAGTTTCCAAAATGTTGAAATAGTCAAAATTTTACCTTTGGTGACCTCTGGTGACCTGACCTATGACCTGACCCAAAAAATGACCAGGTGTTTTCGTCCTTATTTTGGACGTTCTTTCGATTGCCGCTTACCGCGTGTCGCTACGTGGCCAAGGAGCCGAGTTAGAAGGGGGGTGTTCAGACACCCCCCCCCCCCGGCCCGGTGCCGAATCTCAGAGCACCGGCCCGGCGCGGGTTGACAGCGAAGCATTGTTTATCGTTTATCGCTCATCCTATCGCATGCGGAAACCACTGTGCATGACTACGGTCCCGCGCTTTTCAGATAAATAACGCAGCATTTACCCATCATCGGTCATGACCAGTCACTCTGTATTGAACTGATCCTTAATCACACCTATGTACAAGCTGACCTCCACACTAACGATCGAGTACTGTCCATGGACCTCACCCAACCAGCGGGTAGGAGGCGTCGGTCGCTATTCCGCACATGTTGTTGGCGTCCTTGTGGAGTTTTAAGTAGCCGTACTCGCCCCAGCCGGGTCCCCACGAGTTTTTGATCAGCCAGTAGGTGACCAGCTGGCCGAAGTAGTCCTCTGAGCCGAAGCCGACCACCTCGACGGCCAGCGTGGGCCGGTCGGTGCTGCAGTGGTTCACGTGCAGCACGCCGCCCGCGTACAGCTGGAACGCCGTGTGGTCGGCGTCGATGCGCGCCGCCGTCGGCCCCACCGTGGCCACCACGTACTCGAGCTCGGGCTCGCTGGCGCGCGACGTGAACCTCCAGTCGGAGATGTGTGCGACGCCCGTGTGGGAACGGCAGCTCTCCCAGTCGCCGCCGTAGTACCGGTAATCGGCGGCCTTCGATAGGCCGTCGCCGCTGCTGGAGAGGTACTCGAACGCCTGCTCGGCCCGCCCGGCCGTGCAGCCGTGTGTGCCGTAACTGCGGGAACAGTGAGTGGGTATACACTGAGTCAGAGTTCGACGGCGGGCCGCACGAGTTTCAAACATTTCTGCAGGACACTTTAGGGAAAATTGCACGCCAGCTATATATGTGTCACAATATGCGATACGGCGACCATGCAATGTTTTGATATTTTTCAGCATCTGCTATTGTACCCCGTGCCGGCATTACCCTATTGTATTTGTATTGTATTGAACAATCATGAGCGATCCACATTCTGAAAGTGCGTGGCGATTACTGCTCAGAATCCGTATCCGCGGTTACTAATCTAAACATTCACAGCATTCACACACTCACTCACGTCAGAGCACGGACAGAGACACCTTCGTAGTACCACAGGTACAACTCACCCACCCACCAACCCGTTGGTCAGCGACGATCAGTTGATGCCCCGTCCACTATCGCGGCTTTAACAGATCGGGCAAAGGGGGCGGGGGACAGCTGCGACAGCTGAGTTGGAAGACTGTTGAGTAGAGCTGCGGCTCGATGGGCGAACCGCCGCCTACCCGTTTCCAGCCGTGGTCGCGGAAGGTGAAAGAGGTGGTCTTGCCTGGAGTGTCTCTCCCGGACAGCGCTGTTTGTGACGAACATGGTTGCCAATTCCTCGGGTTCGCCGCGCTGAATGGCTTTGTGGGCGATAACAAGGGTTTGATAATCAGCCATATGACGCGGGGACAACCACCCGAGCTTTTTTCGCAGGTCAGAGACATGGGCAAATTTACGGCGACCGAAAATGACTCTAGCAGCGAAGTTCAAAATTTTTTGGAGACGATCGAAATTTTTTTGGGACCCGTTGCCATAAACTGAGAGGCAGTACTGGATGCGTGAGATAACGAGTGCTGTCACGAGCGTTCTAATGATGCCATCCGGGAGACTGTGGCGCGCATGGGAGAGACCGATCAATAGTCCCGTACACCGGCGGCTGAGTTCGGAGACGTGAGCGTCCCAGGATAGAGTACTGTCAAAAGTGACGCCCAGGTTCCCCACCTGCGCGCACGGCTGCAACGCTGCGTCACGGAACGATACCCTGAAATCTGGCAATTTGCGTAAATTTTGACGACTGCCGAAGACAATGAGCTGTGTTTTACTGGCGTTGACCTTCAGGGCGTTAGCGCAGAACCATTCGTTTAGTGACGCGAGCGAAACCTCCATGCGCGAGATGAGAACTCCAAGGTCCCTGGCAGGACCGCTAACCAATACTTGGGTGTCGTCGGCATATTGAAAGACTACTGCATCACCCGCGTACAGCGATAAGTTGTTAGAGAAGATGGTGAAAAGTAACGGCCCTAACGCAGAGCCCTGGAAGACACCCATGGTATTAGGAAGAGGCCGAGACAGCACTCTACTTCCGGACCCATTTTTCAACGACACGCTCTGGGTGTGTCCATGAAGATAGGCGGCGAACCAGGAAATTTCGATACCGTGCAGCATAAGTTTTTGCATCAGAAGCTCGTGGTCTATCACGTCAAAACATTTACTAAGATCGAGAAGGCATAGCATTGAGATCTCCCCCCTGTCGGTGGCGGCCAGGATGCGTTCAGTGACGGACAACAACGCGGTTTCAGTAGAGTGCCGGGGGCGGAAGCCGTGCTGTGAGGATGCCAGAAGGTGATTGTGAGAGAGGTAGATGTAGAGCTGCTGATGGACAATGCGCTCAACCACTTTCATGATTACAGGAACCAGGGAAATGGGCCGGAAGTTTGCGGGGTCTGAAGGATTGCCGGATTTGAACAGAGGGTGAACTATAGAATGTTTCCATGAATCGGGGATATCGGATTGAATTAAGCAGGTATTGATAATATGCAGGATGACACCACCAATGGCTCGGAATCCGGCTTTCAGCATGCGAACGCAGACACCGTCGGTACCGCAAGCACCCGAGCTACGCATGCTGAAAATCGTCCGCTCAAGCTCGGCAAGTGTGATTTCCCGAAGTTGAAAGCTGCATGCACCTACACGGGTAAGACGTACATTCAAATCAGTAGGTGCGTTTTGGGCTCGGATCTCGGCAGCGACACGAGGACCGACGGATACAAAGAAAGAATTTAAGTCATTGGCAGATATGTAGGTCAGGCTGAACATCAGAACCATCCTTCTTACCGGCAACCACCGACCTGATACATTGCCAAACTTTGTTGGGGCCCCGTTCCCCGATTTCCCTCTGTAGTTCCACCCGCCGGTCGCGACGCAAAGCCGCCCGGACAGAGCGGTTAAGGTTTTTGTACTCGCTCGAGTTGCGGCCTAAATGGCGGAGCGCAGCGCGACGTTGGGACATGAGATCTCGAGTGGCGTCGGAGACGGGAGGAGCAGTCGGGTTACGGATAGACACATGCTTAATTGGGGCATGGGCATCGAAAACAGGTACGAAGAAAGACAAGAAAGCATCCCACTTATTACTGACGGTTTCGGCGGAGAATACATAATCCCAGTCAACATCGAGTAAGTCATGATGCAGTGCACGGTGATCCAAACGCTTAAAGGAGCGAGACGAGATAACAGTGGGCTTTTGACGCAGTTTCGGCACATTCATAACGACATCGATAAATTTGTGAGGACTGAAGTGACAATATTTAACACGGGTGTCGCAAACGAGCTCACGGTTGTTAACAATACACACATCCAGGAGCGAGCCGGAGGAAAATGTTGCAGTTGTCACTAATTGATCTAATGAGTAATTTGATAGGAAGCTGCTTAGGTGTTGACGCGCGCGGAAATTAGGCTCTTTCAATAAATCACAGTTGAGGTCGCCGCAGATGACAAGCGGAACACTGGGGTAATCGATTATAACTCGTTGCAGTTGGGCCTCGAGGTCCGTGAAGTCGGCAAGCAGAGCAGCCTCACTGTGTCGGGGTGGCCGATACAGGGAGCAGATAATCAGCTGCCGGCCCTGTTCAAGCTTTAGCAGCGCCCACAGTGACTCCAGGCTGCTGGCAGAGCTCCCACTGCCCGGGATCTTGAGTGCGGTTGACGTGATTTTAGCCTTGGTGATAATTGCGACACCGCCGTAACCGCTACCATCTGGGCGGTCCACACGACAGAGCGTGTATCCTGGAATGACCAGGAGGCGGTTCGGGGTGGTCGAGCGCAGCCAGGTCTCAGCCAGAAGCATGACGTCGTAGTCGTGACGATTGAGCTCAAATGTCAGCTCCTGAACTTTGGGCTTCAGGCTTTGAATATTCAGGGAGCCGATGAGTAATTTGGGCGGGTCGTTCGGCCGGCTAGACTGGCGCTGAGTCTGTCGAGCAAGCCGGCCATGTGCTCCGTCCACTGGGCTGAGGGGGCGTGGCCGATTATGATGGCGGATGACATGGGCGGGAAGACTGCGCCGGATAGTCTCGGCGACTTCCCGAGCCGTGTTGTTGTTAAGCCGGTCACGCACCTCCATCAGAAATGCCAGGTCGTATGCACAGGCAGGAGCAGTTTGGTCGTCCCGTCGATGGTTGATGTCAGGTGTTTGGCACTCTACACGACGAGACCCGTGAGGGGTCCCAGTGCCGGGAGCAGTCAGCTGTTCGCCGCTCCCATGTCCCCTCGCGCGCCGAGCGCGCCAGCCCGCGCGACGGCCGCGCCGAGCGGGCCGCCGGGGCAGGGGACGAGGGTCGGCCGGCATTGTTGTTAGCCGGCTACCGGCGTCTCGGGCGCCGGCCGGGACCCATAGGGGCTGGTCACCATGGCAACCGACGGCGGTTGGGAGGGGGAGACCTGGGCCATGAAGGCATGCGCGGCGGAGAGAAAATAGTCCTGCAGAACTTGATGATTATCTTGAAAACGACTGCAGATAGACGCTTAAAAATTGCACCGTTGAGAGCGTCATTAAAAAATACGTAAGTCTGTATGTAACGATGAGCTCTTCTCTTCGATAATTTTTCCGATAGTTTCACGACAGCGGCTCCAGCGACGAGCACCGACAATTTTAAACAGCAAATAAAGCCAGATACGGTTCACTCACAGGTCAGGTGATTCCAAAATCAGATGCAGGATGAGAAGTAGAACACAGAATACACAAAGTTACCAATCGCACGACAATTTTTCCCACTCAAAATGCTAAAATACCGCGGAGCGGCCGGGGTTCGCCGGTGTAGCGCTCAACCCGGCTACGTCTTTTTTGCATCTATAATTTCACCGCTTTTTTGTTAGGCTCTCAACGTCTCATCGATTATCTGCCGTACTACAGCAAGCTTTATCTCGAAGCTTGTTCCGTTGGCTTTCAAATGGAGCTAAGCTAAAACATGGTCAAACTTTACTAAATAGTTGAGTTATGAATAATGGAGGTAGTGGAGGCCGGGGGAAGCCCGGCATAGTAAGCTCTTTTTCATTTTTATGACATACCTTATGTGATGCATAAAATGTTGATATCCTGTTAGCTAGATAAGTTAACCCTCGCCGGCACAGGCCATTTTGAGTCCTTCGACGGCACAAGGGGGGGGGGGGTTGGTACGACCCCCCCCTCGCGTTTGGCCCCTGATCGAGCTAGAGCTTCGCGGAAAAAACGAGCGTGTTGCCCGCCACGAGACTAAGCCGATGATACCCAATTTTAAGGTCCTAGGTCATCGGGTTCCAGGTCAGGTCAATGACCCAAAAACCGGGAAAATCGGGACCTGTTAGAAAGTCGTAAAGTGTGGCTGCTATGTGGTTTTCCGGGGTGCTGATCACGAATATCGTGTTAGTTTTGATCAGAGATGATGTCTTTAAGCATTTAGACCAGGTCGGGTCAGGTCAGGTCAGGTCAACCGGTAGGGGTTGTGACCGGGTATTCGTAATACGTGTCAACCGCCTCGGACAGCTTCGTAACATGTTAGGAAGGCACCAAAACTACTTCGTAAATGTTCAAATGGTTGCTAAATTCGAATTCAGCTAAAAAAACTAGCCTAGAAACATGCAAAACTCGAAAAAGTGAACCGAGGTCACCCGAGGTCACCAAAGGTCAATGACCTGACCTGACCTTCAGGTGACCTTGACACTCACCCTAATGCATGGGAGCAACATCAAATCACATGTTTGAACGTTTGAAACCACGAAAAGCTTGCAAACGCGCGGCTAATGCGAGCCGACATGCGCCGAACCGCGATTTCGGCCAAACATGGTCACAGAAAAGAGGTCACAGGTCAAAGGTCATTGGGGTCAGGGTCATGAAATTTTCAGGGTAGGTGTAAAATTGATCAATGCGAGGGTACTGAAAGTTTCGTCGCGATCGGCCGCTTGTTACACGAGTTATTCGCGAAAAACCTTAGGAAGGGTGCATCAACCCCCCCCCCCCCCTGTGCCGGCGAGGGTTAATTGGCCGTGTTGTCCCCAAAACTTGGTTTTGCCTTGCTTTGTCATCCAGAAGTGGAGAATCAAAAGCATGCGATAGCATGCTTTTGCATCCGGAAATTCCCATTGGTGGGTCGTTGAAAAAAGTTCGGCTGAGCCTGTTTGTCAGTGAGTATCCTATACATATATGGCCTTGGTATGTACGAGTATGTATGTGAGTATGTGAGTTCGTCCAAGCTTTTTTGGACCTGGAGTTAAAATGGGTGGACCGATCGGGACCAAAGTGGTACCGTTCGACTCGTCTCCGGCGAGGTAAACTTTTGGTGCTGGCCTCAGTTCGCTCAATGCTTCGTGGCACATGCTAATCCCACTTCAAAGTTTCGGTGACACGAATTTTTTTTTGTCAAGGCTACAGGTCAGCCCGAGGCTACGGACAAAGCCACACTGGTGGAACACATCGGTAACACCTTGAACCAGTTTCCAGGGGGTCACCGTCTGCGAGGGGTGCAGGCTGCACGTGCTGGGGTCGGAAAACTGCTTTGACGTGAGGTCCTCTGGCTCAACGAAATTTTGAGCTATCAACCTCGAAATCGGTACAATGGTAGTCCCAGGCAAGGCCTCCAAAATAGTCCTAATTTGATTGAGCTAAGCTCTGTGGTGGTGCATGAGCTATGCACGTGCAAGCTGATTGCACCCCTTCGTACGTTACCACGCCTGCAGGGTAAACGGCAGCTCTAACTGGTTCAAAATTTGCAGGTCATAAAAAGAATACATTGAGTCATGACCTTCCGGCGAGATAATATCCGGGAGGTGCAAGCTGCGCGTGCGGGGGGCGGATAACGGTTTTGACGAGGGATCCTCTGATCCCGGGAAACGTCGAGCTAGCGACACAAAAATCGGTATACTGATAGAACTATTCACACGCTACAGGATGTTATGGAAATGACTGCACTGGGGTGCCTGGGACAGAGCTATGCACGTGCAGTTAAAACCCGGCACCGCCTGGGCTATTTCCGTACCCACGACAGCCTGGGGGGGGGGGGTCGGATCCGACCCCCCCCCTGTTATCTCGAGAACCAATGGTCGCATCGAGCCCCGCGAGGCGGCGTTCGAAAGGTCTCTACGAGACCTTCCCAAAGCACTCTTAAGATTTTAAGATTGAGGTCAACTTTCGGGTCAAGGTCAGGTCAAAGGTCAAATTCTGGGGTTTTACATGATTAGGCTTACGGACAGCGGAATCGATAGCTGCTGCTCGAAACTCACCAAAAATGACCTCAAAGGCCTAGTGAAGGTACCATGTAAGTATAGAGGTCATACTAAGTACGGGTCAAGGTCAGGTCAGGTCACGAAAGGTCACGGTTTTCACTTTCTGCTACATGGGCGTGCAACAAATGTTTTATGGCTTATTTTTCACGCCGAATCCGATGGTAATGGTTATATGTGACCCCAATTCACTTTGCTGGTGATTAGTGTGCATTGAAAGCATAAAAAATCGTTTATACTAAACGAGGGCTGAGAAAAAGGGTCATTTTTTCAACTTTTTATTTTTGACATAAAAATGCACTTTTCTAGACGAGCTTTGTCCCAGGAATCTAGTGGTGCCATTTGTTTTCACATGCGATGTTCAGAGGTGCCTCTAATTCACGAAAATGCTAATGACGTCACCATGCCCTATGCATGTTGGAGCTATTTTTTACAATTTGGGGGTCAAAAATCAAGATAGAAAGTTGAAATTTGGGACATCTAATGTTCTAATAGAGCTCTATAACATATATTCCGGTTTTTTTGGAAATTCTCAAAATTTTGGATTTTACTAGCTGTTTTCCAAAAATGTAGTTTTTTGAATTTTTAGGGGTGAAAAACGCATTTTATGGAAAATCCGAGATAGCCATTCTAAAGAACTCGTTAAGCTGCGTCTATTTATGTCCTTAATTTGCAATTTGCTTTAAAACCTGATTTTTGGCGATTTTTTAAACATTTACCACTTTTTGACTAAAAACGCCATGTAGTTACATCACTAAAATCGATATATCTCAAACATTTTTGAAATTTTTTTCTTAAACATTACACAGAAGACGTCAAATTGATGGGAGAGAAGGTATGCCAAGTTTCAAGTTGATAGCGTAAGCGGTTCATGAGTTATTCAAGAAAAACGGAAGGGGGGTCGGATCCGACCCCCCAGCGGTCGCGGGTTAATTCATATCTTACTGTAGGTAGATATCCACACCAATCTCACGTGCTTCCAAGCATTTTTGGGATGTTTCGGTTGGTTTCAGGCAAGATTACTAGAACATATTCATAGACGCATAATTCATTTGGTACAAATTCATAGACGCATAAATAAACTGGACTGGCAATTCGAAGGGACCTCCCATGGAAGATAGTGGCGCCGACAAAGTGGCGCCAAAAATCTGTGCTGTGAAACGTTGTAAGGCAAAAAAATTTGTAAATGTTTTTTTTTTAATGGATGATCAGATCGAGGTGATGGTGGTGCCGTTTAACGTGCCATTTCTGGAGGCAGGTGATGGTATAGGTCCCGGGTCACTCTCTGTCACGTGGCGCGTGTGACTTGCCGACAAACACATTGAGAACAAAAACCTATTATCGAAGCTTTAAGCCAATCCAAGGGAGCCGTCCCGGTGCCAAATTTGTAGGTCACATGTCCCGGTACCAAGCCACTGACATATGGAATAATCGGCACCGAGAGATACATATTGCACATGCTCGGAGCGAAAAAACATTTTTTGATGAGGCATTCTCCGATGTCCGAAAACTTTGACCCAAGCACCTAAAACTCGGCATAATGACACAACATGGACAAACGCTTGAAGGCGTTGTACGAATAGGTGTGCTGAGGTGCACTGTCCACTTGCTTCGCACGTGGAAACCTTTTGATACTACGCGAACGTGCGGAACGATATAGGTATTTATACTTCCGAAGCTAAGCATCGTAGCGACACGTGCAAGGTGGCGTTGGAAAAGTTTCACCGAGGTGCATCAGAAGTATGCCCTAAAATTCCGAATTTGAGGCAACGTGGTCAAGGTCAGATAAAATTGACCGGAAAAGGTCAATTAAACCCTCCCGGTTTGGCCACTGATTGAGCTAGAGCCTCGCATAAAAACGAGCGTGTTTCCCGTGACGAGAGCAAGCCGATGATACCCAATTTTAAGGTCCTAGCTCATCGGTTGACCTGCCAGGTCAGGACAATGACCCAAAAGTCGGGAAAATCGGGACCTGTTAGAACGTCGTAAAGTGTGGCTGCTGTGAGGTTTTTCGCGGTGCTGATCACGAATATCATGTTAGTTTTGATCACAGATGATGTCTTCATGCATTTAGGCCAGGTCAGGTCAGGTGAAGGTCACCCAGCAGGGGTCCAGCCGGGTATTCATTGTAGGTGTCAACCGCCACTGACAGCTTCGTAACATGTTACGAAGGCACAAAACTACTTCGAAGTTGTTGAAAGAACTGCTAAATTCGAAATCAGCTCCAAAAACTAGCTTAGAAACACGTAAAACTCGAAAAAGTGAACCGAGGTCATCAAAGGTCAATAACCTGACCTGACCTTCAGGCGACCTTGACACCCACAGTAATGCATGGGACCAATATCATTTCACGTGTTTAAATGTTTGAAACCACAAAAACACTGCAATCGCGCGGATAATGTGAGCTGACATACGCAGAATCGCGATTCCGGCCAAGCATGGTCTCGAGGAAAAGGTTACAGGTCAAAGGTCAATTTGGTCAGCGTCAGATTTTAGGGTTCATTTAACCCTATTCCTGGCGGGGGGGGGGGCCTCAGGAGCCCCCCCTGAGGTTTTTTGATTATTTCTCCCAAACGCGTTGAGCTAGGAAGCTCAAATTTTCTGACTTTTCCTAAAAGGCTTCTACCCAATATGTCTGAAAATTTTGAGTTGATCTGACCTCAGGTCAGGTCACCAGAGGCGGTTTGGTGACCCTACCTCAGAAAAGTTTGCAATCACGCCAGAGCTAGAGTTTTTGACCGATCAATTTCTTCTCTTCAGGATTTAGTTAGGGTACCAGTATGTGCAATTTGTATATCTCGGAATTTTGATATCGGTGACCTAAGGTCAGGTCAATTTCGCGACCTCCCCATTATAAGTCAATGGGGAAAAAATCAACTCCCTGTTTTTACCACTAAAACGGGTCGGAATGGCCCCATATACCATACATGACTTCATATACGATCAACCTTCACTACCTTGAGGTCTGTTTTTGCTGTTGGGCAGCTGTAAGGTCATGTGACGTCATCAAAGGTCACCAAAGGTTTTTGGCCAATAACTCCGTACAGGAACAAGATACAGACGCGTGGATGGTCTCATTGTGTTCAGCTCGTCAAGACGCATCGAATGATATACATGATGACCTCGAGGTCACGTGACCTGAGGTCAACCTTTGACCTTGACCTTTCGAGGTCAACATATATATCGTTCGATGCGGATTGACGAGAGGATTACGATGATGCCTTTAGTTTGTTCCTATCTTGACTAATTCGAAAGTTATTCGAGAAAAACTCTCTCCATATCTAGCGCCGCCATTTTGACTTTTTCGACCCCTGTGACGTCATCTTTGACCTGACCTGAAAATGGCCTTTGTAAAAATTGTAGATCTTGGCCGTGCGTACCCGATGCCGTTTACCGCTTGTCGCTATCTTGCTTCGTTCTCGAGATCTCAGGGGGGGCCGAATCGGCCCCCCCCGCCAGTTTCTTGTCCCGGCGGAGCCCGCCAGGAATAGGGTTAAAATTAATTACCTCGAGGGTACTGAAAGTTTTGTCGCGATCGGCGACTTTTTACGCGAGTTAGGTATTCGCCAAAAACGGAAGGAAGGGAGGGTCCGGTCGACCCCCCCCCTCCCCCTATAAATGCGTGGGTTAAGAATTTGACCTCGGGCCAAAGTCACAGAAAAGGTCATGTTGGATGCCATTCGATTTGTATTGCTGAGCTGCACACATTATTGGTCGTTTCAGCTCTCAAGCATATTTCTATCTAAAGTAATGTACCTATTGTCAAAAAATGTTGGAGACATTTCTTGACCTGAAATGACCTCAGGGGCATAAATGGGTCATAGAAGATTTTTTTTTCGGTTTAGTATGTCATGTTCACCTGTGTTTCTTGATGTTTGAGGGGTGTTTTAAGCCAAAAGAGAAGCATTTCAATTTGTTCCCTTTGATTTACGTATAATGGAGAGGTCACAAAATTGACTTGACCTTAGGTCACACATATTCAAACTCCGATAGAAACAAATTGTTGGTACTGATTCCCCCATGCAATAGGTACCTACCCTGAGTTTCAAGCTACTGGAATGTATAATGTAGGAATGACTGAATCACAAAGTTCTTAGATACATGGTCACTTTACTTTGCCTGGTGACCTGACCATAAGTGACCTGGGATCAGACATTTTTGCACACGTTACGAATTTGATGTATCGTAAGCTTTACTAAGTATGGATTTTATCATTAACGACCATGCTTTAATTATTATCGTAAGTTATTTTCACAACATAATCTACTATTATAAATCTTAAAAAGTTCAGTAACATCTTAACTTACAAAGGGCTCGAAGAACTCGCATGCATCACCATCATACTTTACAGTTCAATTAAAAGCAGTTAGGTACCCACTTCTACAAAAATCATACCAATAAAAATGCAAGTTTCTACACCCAAACTAATGCATCCGTTAATCATACATATCAAAACATACAGTTATCGCGTAAACCTGTACCTCTAGTCTACTATTATAAATCTTAAAAAGTTCGCCGCCGCCGTCGGGGTTACTCCCTAAAAGGCTTATTAAGGCGCCGTCGATTGACGCAGGAGGGTGAAATTTTCACGACTCGTGGGTCACGTCATTCAACAGGTCGTATTAGATTTTGTGCACGATTTGGCCGGGGGTGCGCCCGTGGCGCGCGCTCATGTGCGCCATAGGGTTAACATTAGAATCGGCAAAAACAGCCTATTGCTCGGGAACGGTATGGGCTACAGGGGTGAAAGTTTCACACCAAGTCGAGCGCGTGCACTCATTTGTCGTATTAAATTTTCGAGGGGGTGGGTTCAGCGGTGTGCACGTGATGGGGCCGCGACCGGCGCCGAGCAGAGGGCACGTGCTTTAGGCTCAGTTGTTCGCTTAAAAACTGACTGGAAATAATCAGAGCCGGAAGGTCATTGACCTTTGACAACGAATACCGGCGCCGGGCACCCCTCGCCAAGGGGATTCGCCAGTAAATACGATAAATTTGTGTTTGCAATATCTCAGCCGTTTCTGGGCCGATTTAGCTGAAACTTTGACTGTCGGTGGTAGTGTAGGGTAGTGTAGTGTAGGGTAGGGTAGGGTAGTGTAGGGTAGGGGTAGGGTAGGGTAGGGTAGGGTAGGTAGGGTAGTGTAGGGTTAGGGGTAGGGTAGGGTAGGGTAGGGTAGTGTAAGGGTAGGGTAGGGTAGGATAGGGTAGGATAGGGTAGGGTAGGGTAGGGGTAGGGTAGGGTAGGGTAGTGTAGGGTTAGGGGTAGGATAGGGTAGGGTATAGGGTAGTGTAAGGGTAGGGTAGGGTAGGGCAGGGTAGGGGTAGGGTAGTGTAGGAGTAGGGGTAGGGTAGGGTAGGGCGGGTAGGGTAGGGCAGGGTAGGGTAGGGTAGGGTAGGGAAGGGTAGTGTAGGGGTAGGGTAGGGTAGGGTAGGGTAGGGTAGTGTAGGGGTAGGGTAGGGTAGTGTAGGGGTAGGGTAGGGTAGTGTAGGGTAGGGTAGGGTAGGGTAGTGTAGGGTAGGGTAGTGTAGTGTAGGGGTAGGGTAGGGTAGGGTAGTGTAGGGGTAGGGTAGGGTAGTGTAGGGTAGTGTAGGGTGGGATAGGGTAGGGTAGGCTAGGGTAGGGTAGGGTAGGGGTAAAGTAGGGTAGGGTAGGGTAGGGTAGGGTAGGGTAGGGTAGGGTAGGGTAGGGTAGGGTAGGGTAGGGTAGGGTAGGGTAGGGTAGGGTAGGGTTGAATTGAGTAACATCCTAACTTATACAAAGGGCTCGAACAACTCGCATGCATCACCATCATACTTTACAGTTCAATTAAAAGCAGTTACCCAGTTCTACAGAAGTAATACCAATAAAAATGCAAGTTTCTACACCCAAACTAATGCATCCGTTAATCATATGTATCAGAACATACAGTTATCGCGTAAACCTGTACCTCTAGTCTACTATTAATAAATCCTAAAAAGTCCGCCGCCGGTTACTCCCAAAAAGGCTTATTGCGGCGCCGTCGATTGACGCACGGGGGTGAAATTTTCACGACTCGTGGGTCACGTCATTCAACAGGTCGTATCAAATTTTGGGCACGATGCGGCCGGGGGTGCGCCCGTGGCGCGTGCTCATGTGCGCCATAGGGTTAGCATTAGAATCGGCAAAAACAGGCTATTGCTCGGAAACGGTAAGGGCTACGGGGGTGAAATTTTCACGCCAAGTCGACCGCGTGCACTCATTTGTCGTATTAAATTTTCGACGGTGTCGGTTCAGCGGTGTGCACGTGGTGGGGCCGCGGTCGGCGCCGAGCAAAACGCTCGTGCTTTAGGCTCAGTTGTTCGCTTAAAAACCTGAGTGAAAATAATCAGACAACGAAGGCCGACACAAGGCACCGCTCGCCAAGGGGATTCGCCAGTAAATACAATAAATTTGTTTTTGCAATATCTCAGCCGTTTCTGGGCCGATTTAGCTGAAACTTGGACTGTCGGTGGTAGTTTAGGGTAGTGTAGTGTAGGGTAGTGTAGGGGTAGGGGTAGGGAAGGGTAGGGTAGGGTAGGGGTAGGGTAGGGTAGGGTAGTAGGGTAGGGTGGTAGGGTAGGGACTAGGGTAGGGTAGGGTAGGGTAGGGTAGGGTAAGGTAGGGTAGGGTAGCGTAGGGTAGGGTAGAGTTAGGTAGGGTAGAATTAGGTAGGGTATGGTAGGGTAGGGTATAGTAGGGTAGGTTAGGGTAGTAGGGTAGGGTATGGTAGGGTATAAGGGTAGGGACTAGGGTAGGGTAAGGTAGGGTAGGGTAGCGTAGGGTAGGGTGGAGTTAGGTAGGTAGGTAGAATTAGGTAGGGTAGGGTAGGGTAGGGTATAGTAGGGTAGGTTAGGGTAGTAGGGTAGGGTATGGTAGGGTAGGGTAGGGTAGGTAGGGTAGGGTAGGGTAGGGTAGGGTAGTAGAGTAGGGTAGGGTAGTAGGGTAGGGTAGGGTAGGGTAGAGTAGGGTAGGGTAGTAAGGTAGGGTAGGGTAGGGTAAGGTAGTAGGGTAGGGTAGGGTAGGGTAGGGTAGTAGGGTAAGGTAGGGTAGGGTAGGGTAGGGGTAGGGTAGGGTAGGGGTAGGGTAGGGGTAGGGTTGAGTTCAAAAAGGGCCCAACATACAAAACACTTGAACACCCCGCAACCATCACCATCCCTTACAGTTCAATTAAAAACAGCTACCCAAATCCACCCAAATAATACACCTAAAAATACAAGTCAATCACCCAAACTAATGCACCCGTAGCATAACATAAATCAAAACATACAGTTATCGCGTAAACCTGTACCTCTAGTCTACTGTCTACTATTTATAAATCTTAAAAAGTCCGCCGCCGGTTACTCCCAAAAAGGCTTATTGCGGCGCCGTCGATTCATGCAGGAGGGTGAAATTTTCACGACTCGTGGGTCACGTCATTCAACAGGTCGTATTAAATTTTGGGCACGATGCGGCCGGGGGTGCGCCCGTGGCGCGTGCTCACGTGGTGTGCCATAGGGTTAACACTAGAATCGGCAACAGACTATTGCTCGGGAACGGTAAGGGCTACGGGGGTGAAATTTTCGCTGCAAGTCGGACGCGTGCACTCATTTGTCGTATTAAATTTTCGAGGGGGTGGGTTCAGCGGTGTGCACGTGGTGGGGCCGCGACCGGCGCCGAGCAGAAGGCACGTGCTTTAGGTTCAGTTGTTCGCTTAAAAA
>NW_024884132.1:0-20580 GCF_019059575.1 Amphibalanus amphitrite | reverse complement strand
AGCAATATAAATGGCACTATCGTGTTTCTGAGCTCAAACTGCATCTGATAGGCACTTTTTTGTTGAAAAATTTTGTTTTCAAAATTTGACCTTTTCTGACCTGAAAGTGACGTGACTTCCGGTAAATTCAGCTGACAATGACATCAAACGACACAGACGACACTATTTTTAAAATATACGAGTAAAATGGACCATAAAACATGCGTCACGTGACCGAACCATGATATACAATTTTCGTGAACTAGGATGACCTGGCCTTGACCTTAAAGATTCGAAGTAAAAGTTCGTTACCCTCAGGGTATCTAAAGCATCTATCACGGAGTGCGTAAACTAAAAATGAGCCTGATCGGACTTGTCAGCCGGTGGTCAGAGCCTAAATTGTGAACTAGCAAAAATGTCGATGATTTTTATTTTGACCTGACCTGTGACGTCATCGGTGACCTCGAGGTCAATGAATATAGGTTTCGCTCGAGCCAGTTTTCCAGGGCTATCAGACGCTATTTGAATTTTGACGATCGGCCCAGTAGTTTCGGAGACAGGAGGGGGGGGGGGGGCTCTGGATACAGTTCTTTTCCGTTTTCAGCTTAAGTGGTGAATTGTGTGTTATCCATGACAGATATATATAAAAAACGACAATATATTGTGTCGTCGTTTATATATTAATTGTGTATTTGAATATATTGTCGTTTTTTAAATTAAGTGGTGAAGTTGTTTACCAAAAACGGATCCCGCGACTTGGAGCACTTATACTGACCTCAGAGTTTATCGGTTGACCTGAGACATTCAACTCGGGTACCAGTTGCTGCATTTCATACGACGCACGCGCTTAGTTTTATCCGCAAGGCGCTAGCTCAATTAGGGGCAAAAAGACGGAGAGGGTCGTAATCGCCCCCCCCCCCACGGCAGGGGTATATTCAGAAAACCCAAAATTCCGTTGAGGGTTAAGCACTGAAGTGATATTATGATGTGAGAAGGTACAGGTCAAAACAAGTATGCACACGAGCGGGTGTGAATAAAACTGTGTTCGAGGTATGCCTTTTTTATTATACATTCGATTTGCTTTAGTTATTGGTAAGAACAGATACGACCAAGAAGAGCGCCGTTTTAGTCGCTAGTGTGTGTAAGATTACAGGGTGTACATAGGATCTCCAGACGTAACTAGATGGCGTTGAGCCTCAGTCGAGTCCATGTGAGATTCGACCTGTCAAACAGCCCCGGCGCGGGAGGGCACTGCCGCAGGCAAATGGCGCACTCCAGCGTTGTTCCATATCGCGGTGGTGGGCCGGACGGCCGGTGGCGGTTAGCTTGGCAGTTGGCTGCTTGGAAGGAAAGGATAATGAGGCATGGGTTTGCTGTGGCCGGTTCATCTACTGTCAACTATGATATGAACCCAAAGTAATGCAAATGTGATGTTATGCTAGCGAATGCAATGGAATGATAATGGAATGGAATGCAATGGAATGCAATGGAATGCAATGGAATGCAATGGAATGAAAATGCAATGTAGTGCAAATGCAATGGAATGCTAGCGAATGCTCCGGAAGCCCAGTTGAGTGACAGCTCTTCCTGCGAAACCTTTTTATGGGTCGAAAATGGCAGAAATGACGTCACTCCGACATCATTAGCGGCCAACCTATCATAGCCTTTGGGAAAATTTTTGGTCACAATGTGCAATAGCTATTCACAGGAGGGTACTGAAAGTTTGGTGACGATCGGCGCAGCGGTTCTGGAGATATATCGAAAAACTAAGGGGGCAAAAAATGCCCCCACCGCATGGAAGGTTGAAAAAAGTACATTGATCTAGGTCACAGAAAAGGTCGTGATGCATATAAGTGAATTCGTATCGTTGAGCTGAACGCATCCATGGTGTTTTCAGCGCTCTAGCATGTTTCTATCTAAGTTTGTTGTCGTAGACCCGGGAACAGGGGGGGGGGGGGCAGCGGGGGCGCTTGCCCCCCCAACTTGAGAGCCGAGGGGGCGGCGCCCCCTCAACATTGAGGCAGCGTGAAAGGATCTTTCATCCCTTTTCCGGTCTTATTTCCTTCTTGTTTACTTTAGGTATACATCTAAACATCAACACACGGCCTTTTCCTAGCCATCTGAATGGTTTCTGCTGATACAGTATCGATTTGACAACATCTGCTATTGTCATCCCGCTTTGGTTTGGGCCTGGCCTTGGCCATAAGTTTGGCATGCCAAATTTTATACTGGGCCATTTTGAGTCAACTTTGAGAAATACATAACGTACAACGGTGGTAAAATCGTTGCTATACATAGGTATAACACAGTTTTACTCGCTCCGGGTGTGAGGGAGGGATGTGGGACAATGAGTGCACTGAGGTAGCGCCCTCGGAGGGCCGGTATGGGATTAAAGCTCAGCAACACATAAGGGCTTGTATGGTGCCTTCGGTTATCGATAACACACTCAGAATCACCGGCGTAGGGCCCTCAGAGCCGCCGGTAACGGACCTTTAGAGGCACCGGTGTGGGGCCGCCATGCAGGTGCCGGTGTGGGCGCTCAGAGGTGCCAGTGTGATTCTCTCAGAGGCGCCGGTGAGGGTCCTTACAGGCGTTGTTGTGGGCCCTCATAGACGCTAGTGTGGAGCCGTTACAGACGGGTGTGGGGTCTTTTGAGCTGCTGACGCGAACCCTCTACAAGCCGGCAGGGGGTTGTCAGTGACCGGCAAGGGGCCCTTAGGCCGGCAGAAGAAGTCTTGTGGGGTCCTTAGAGACCGGCATGGTACTGTCAGACGCCGGTGGGGCCCGCAGGGCTCAGAGTCACCGGTGTGGGGCCCTCAAAAGTCACCAGTGGGTGGCCTTTAGATGCGCAGGTGTTGACTGTTGGGTCATCAGAGCCGCCGATATAGGGCTTTAACCCGGCAGTTGCTGGGGTATTTCGCCACCCACCGTTTGCTGGGGGGGGGGGGGGGGGGGGGGGGCGTTAAACGCCCCCAGCCGATAACTCGAGAACCAATAGGCGCAGCGAAACGCACGAGGCGGCAAACGAAAGAACGCGACGAGACGCTTCAGATGAGTACTTTAAAGTTGAATTTTGAGGTCACAGGTCGGGTCAAGGTCAGGTCAAACACCTGAAATCGGGCTTTCAGTAGCATGGACTTCAGGACTTCGCAATGGGCGCCTCTCGTCATAAATTCTGTCCAAACGGTGCACAATCCATCATATAAGGCCTACAAGAGTGTCAGCTCCATGTAGGGGTCAGTCAAGCATAGGTCAGGGTCAAGGTTAGGTCAACCGGGTAGGCACATATCCCCGAAAATCAAAACTGATATTCGCAGCCTGTGACACATGTTTTATAGGTAATTTGGGGCGTAGAACATGATGGTGACATTCATTTTATCATATGTGTACGTGTTTGGCTCAAAAAGTTCAATTTAAGAAATGCATGCATCATGGTCGTGAAGTAGTTACGAAAAATTGCCAAGATTCAGTTCAAGATTATGGAAAATGCGGGACGATAATCAATAATCGAAGATAGCCATTTGATTGATCATGGTATTGGCAGTCTAATGGCGTTTACGGCATGTCTGTATGTCTATTCTGTGATTTTATATGATTTTTTGAACATATGCCGTTTTTGGTCGAAAACTCAGAAATCATGACGTCACTAAAACCTCGATATCTCAAAAAATTTCCGACCGATTTTTTTGAAACTTTGTCACAATAAACTTCAATCAATTCCCTACAGGTACAGGGACCCGCAGTTGCTACTGTACACATATATTACCAATTTAGAATTGTGCTATTATTTGCTAAGTGCTGGCCATTGGAGAAAGGAAATGTAGCGCAAAGTATGGAGGAATAACACATGTTTGCTCCTAGGACGTATTTTTTTTTATAATTCCTCTTACCGCAACAGATATTCTTCCAAAACTACAATCATGCTATTTTTCCGCGCCGGTTGCCTCCCCAGAGCCCGTCCTTGGTATCGCCTATAGCTTCCGTTCTCGCTACGTGAATGAAAGTCACGTGACTACTACAGGTTTGCGCTCAGTACTAACACACCTAGCCCGAGGGCCGGTCCGTAGCGGGGAGGGGTAGAACGCCTGAGCTCCAGCGCAGTGGAGGTGGTGGTGGCCCGTATCATAAAGAGGCAACCGTAAGCAGAACTACAATTGCCGCAGTATAAGATTATGATCAAGTTTTCTTTAGATGTATTGATTGATAAGAAAGTGCAATGCTTATCTGATATAATAAAACGGTGTCCAAGGCTTTGGAAGAACTATAAAACATATTCAGCAACGTATAAATTTCTGATACAGGCCATGACCTTTCACCTTGCCTCCGGGGAGGACCGCTCAGGAAGCCACATACCGAACGAATCGAGGCCTCGCAGCGCGGCGGCAGAGGAGGTGGATAAACCATCGCCAGATCTTTCGGTTACTTATGTTTCCAGAAGAAGGAGGGGGGGGGGGGGGTGGAGGGTGAGGGCTCTTTTCAACCCACTCACCAATCCTTTCCTCATTAACTTATAGCTTACCGAAAAAATGCAACACAATGGTGGCCGTCACGAGATGTAGCGAAAAGTGCCTCAGCCACACCGGTTTTGAGTAAACGTTTAGCATTGGAATTCAGGCCAGTGATCCTGAAGCATTATTTTATTTTTGTCGTGCATAAGCTGGGATGACGTGGTCCAAGATAATTGCGAAGAAACGGTTTAAGTTTCAGAACATTTATGAGGCTAGTCGCGCCAAATAGTATACGTTTGTTGTAAAATGTCAAATAGAATGTTGACGTGCTATCCAGATGATGGAATTTATTTGACACTAGAAGTCAAAAAGTGGCATCGTTAGTCATCCTGCATACCTATAAATCGATTCGTCGCCTTGGTTCGAGTTCAATAGTTCTTTTCGCGGATGATCGGTTTCGTTTTCGTTTTCTTGGGGGGGGGGGATGTTCATGAGCCAGTAACCACCCTCCCCAGTCCCCCAAACAACAATTGTTGACAAATACTGTGATGGCCTAAAAATGCCCTCAATTGTGTTACGGAGGGAAGAATGAGGTAAGTTGAGCCGCCTTTTGTTTTTCGTAAGCTACAGGCTAACTTACTGATCATTTTTTCTGCGTTTACGGGTTGGACGGACAGAGTGGTCATTGCGCATGTAATGGTGGCCAGAAATGTTTCACACCGCTTCTTTTTGCACTGAAAGGCTACGTCAAAAATCATCTGGCACGTTGCTCATCTTACCCCATGGGCGAGGTAAGTTGAGACACGTCGTGGGGAAAGTTGAGCATGGATAGAAATGCGAACCTCTTCTTTTCCCGGGCGCGGCGAAGAGTGCAGGGCTCTTTTATTTACTCCATGACATACATACTTACGGCAGTTTTTTTTTCTGCATTAAAAAGTGACTGTTTTAAGCCTTCCAATAACTCGTCAAGTTTTCTATCATGGAAGAAATCATTTTATCCTTCAGATAATCTGCAAATCACTTACAACTTGTGAAATCAACAAATAAAAACAATTTCCTACGATTTTTATTCAGCAGAAACAAGCGCAGCTCAGTTTGGTTTTCGACAGCGGAGACAACAATGGCTTATCCGGCTCATCTTCCCCCAGGTGAAAATGGGTCATCTTGCCCTACCCTTAGCCATTTTCGGTTAATGACACCCGCTAAGGAAAATAACCATGCACCGCAGATAATAACCATCTCATTTTAAAAGCAAAACATGTCTTAGTTATCAGGGGCGATACCACATGTTACCGGGTGCTGAGCGTGAGAACGTTGCCGTCTCACGTGAAAGACTGCAGCATCGTAAGCGAACGGCACATGGAAGCTCAAGTCAATTAGCGCCATAGGAGCTGAGAAACATGGGGTGGCTAAACTTGCCCCTTGGCTCATCTTACCTCACTCTCCCCTATTTGGGGCTCTCAACCTTGATTTGTTAAAGTTATTTGTCTGTTCATTATAAAAGCTGTCAAATTTGCCGTATCATTAAACTTTTATTGAGTTTGTATTTCACACTTATCTAAAATGAACAATTTTGTCACTGGCTTCTTTTATGAATGGAATTGGATGGTCGCATGAATGAACGAATGAATAGCTCCATTTGAGCATCAGCTGAAATCAATCCTAAAATTTAATCTACCAGTCTGCAACGAAAATGTTTAAAAACCAGTGCAAGTTAGGTGCAGTTTCTAATCTATGCCGTTTTTTTATTAAGTGTCTCATAGCTCCTTAATCTTGAGCCGCTTCTCTCACGATTCATTTTATGTGGTGCTTACATTGTTCAAGAAGTTATAGTATTCGAGCTCGTTGGTCTTAAAAACTGCTATCGAAGTAAATTAAAGTGCTTCGGGCTTCGGCACTTAAAAAACAATCGATATTTAACCCTCACCCATTCAGGCATCTCTTTTCAGCGTCTTACATGTAGCGGAGGGGCGTAGAAACCCTCAGCCATTCGGCCCTTGATAAAAAGAGCCAGAGCTTCGCTGAAAAATAAAAAAGAGCGAGCTGCTCGTGACGAGAGAAATCCGATGATTTGAGGGTCCTGGTCATCGCTGACAAGAAAAAGCCAATCATTTTTATGTCTTGGTCAATGCTGAGATCCTATATAGTCACTGGTTGACCTCCCAGATCAGGTTAATAACCCAAAAGCACGGAAAATTGGGTCCTGCTAGAATATCTGCAAGTGAAGTTTGCTGGGACTTGGCTTGCTTCTGACTCCGAATTTGCACTTGCCTTGATCAAAGATGATGTATCAAAGCATTTGGGGTAGGAAGGGTCACGCCAGATCACCCATTAGGCGTTCTGCCGGCTATCCATAGAATGTTAACCAGCACTTACAACCTTGCAACATATTGCATAGGCACTATAACTGATACCTAAGTAAGTATGCCTAGTTTTCAAATGCTAAAATGGGTGCTAAATTTCAAACCAACACTTCCTAAAAACCACAGTAAAAAGGTGTAAATTTAAGGAAGTTGACCGAGATCATTTCAAGTAAATGACCTTAACCTGAGTTTCACGTGACCTTGGCACCCGTAACAATCAATGAGACAAACATTAGATAGTATAGGTATTTCACATGTTGTCACGTTGCTAATCACGAAACGACTATGGAAACACACAGATGTGCGCTGACTATCAATTGCTATTCTGGCCTGACATGATCTTCAGTTAGTAACCATAACAGCGAAACGGCTTATTGTAACACAATTCATTGTGTATACGAAACCTACAAGTCCCTAAAAATAATCCTATTTACAACTTTTAAAAAGACACAGCTTATACAGCTTGGGCATACAATTTTTTTTTGCATTTAGAATTAAGATAATATTCATTCATCTCCACAGAATATGGTAAATTAGTGCTGCTGAAGTTCGCTTTCGAAGCGTCTCCTTCAGGCATTCCACAGCTCTCGTGCCATTTTGGATCACGGAACATGGCTGGGCGCAGGACAGGTCGTCTGCGAGCTTGGACGGACCACGTGACCACCTCCTCCACTCCCCCTCACTCCCGTCCCCTTCCCCAGCAGGGCGTCGATCTAACCGCGCCTCAGGCAGTCGGCTCGGTCCGACCCTCCCCATGGTCGAGCCACGGCCCGGTGCCGCCTGAGTTTGTGCCGGGTGCAAAACTGGAGCAGTAACTAGCGCCGGAACTAGTAGTCAGCACGACCATCGTCAGATGGCAGGAGTAAATGGAATAAGCGGTTCCAGGTTTCAGAAGGAATGGGGCAGGAAAAAGCGCTGAAAACAATGTTTTGCTGATATAGCCATAAAAAGTTCACTGAATTAGGAGAGCAGCACATCAGTTCAAAGCCCTTCAGATGGTGGTTTTAATAAGCACACAATCATTTCCCAATTCGCCTCCAACGGTGTCACAGGCCAAGAATACGCTGAAATACTAGTGTGTACAGAAGCAACTGCGGGTCCCTGTACCCGAAATTTGGCGCGCCTGCGGCGCGCCGTTTTTATGCTATGGCCCGGCGAAAAAAGTGGGGGCGTTTAACGCCCCCCCCCCAGCAACTCGCGGGTTAATAGGCACTGGTGTAGACACTCAGAGTTGGGGGTGTGAAACGCTCAGAGGCACCGGTGTGGGCCCTCATAGGCGCCGATGAGGGCCCCCACAGTTGCCGTTATGCAGGCCCGCAGAAAAATAAGTGTGTGACCATCACAGACGGGAAATGCCCCTAGAAGTGGCCCCTCATAGGCCGGTAAGAACTCTCAGAGGCCAGTAACGGGCCTTTGGAGACCACCGAGGGGCCCTTAAAGTCTGCAAAAGGCCCTCAGAAGCCGGCGAGGGCCCTTATGCAGATCTTAGTGTGGTTATTTAGGGCCCATGAGGTGCTCTAAAGAGCCCCATGGGGCCCTTCTGAGTCGAAATATGGCCATCGTTAACCCTCAGCGGTCAAATGGCGCCACAGGGCCTCTCGGACCCGAGGGTCCCTTTGAACCCGCCATGGGGGGGGGGGTACGTGTCCCCTTAGACCCCTAGCTACGCCACTGCCTCATATGCATCATGTCAGGTATTTTAGGCTCGCCCCCCCCCCCCAACTTGAAAATCGTTCCCGGGCCCCTGTTTATTGTAAACAAGATCTGGGGATTGTGCTGGGGATTGTAGGAGACCCTGGCCTGCCGTGTGCTGGGTATTGTACGCGGACGCCGGCCGGTCGTATGCCCGGCTGTCCGGGGGCCCAACAGCGCTCACCTGTCCGGGGGCCCAACAGTCCTTCTCTCAGCTCCAGGTAGTGCTGCTCGTTGCCGGACACCAGCCGGAAGTGTGTTCTAAAGCTGCGGTCGTGCGCCCCCAGCGCTCCGAGCGTGGTCAGCGGCCGCGGGCGCGACAGCGCGCGCACCGAGGCCAGCGCCACCTGCTGGAAGCTATAGGTGGCGGTGCGACTGCGCAGGCACGCGGCGTCGCGCGGTCGGCACCTTTTTCGACACACGTACGATCCGTCCTGGCTGCCGGCCGGCAGGCTGCGGACGGAGGGACGCCATCAGTGATCGCCCGACCACTGCCTCCCCCCCCAGCCGACCACTGCCCCCCCTCAGCCGACCACTGCCCCCCCCAGCCGACCACTGCCCCCCCCCAGCCGACCACTGCCCCCCTCCAGCCGACCACTGCCCCCCCCCTTAGCCGACTACTGCCCCCCCCCCAGCCGACCACTGCCCCCCCTCAGCCGACTACTGCCCCCGCCCAGCACTGGCTGATCCAGTCTTGCGTTTGGGGGGGGGAGGGGCAACTCATGGCCGATCCCGAAAGCTGCCGAGCGGGGAGGGGGAAGGGAGGGCCGATGGGGACACATAAGAAAAGCCTATATATGGATGTTAGCAGTGTTTGACCCGATATTTCAAAGTGATCTTTGTCGATTCATGAATTGGATGCTTTGAGGATATTTTTTTACCCAAAGTTTTCTACAAAAAAAAAATCAGTAAAACGTCACCTAGCAAAACTGAACTCAAGTGGGACTCCTAAGATACCAGTGGTGGAGCTGCAGTTGGGTACCTCAGACGTCAGGGTACGCCCTCAGATGTAAAGGACTCGCGTGGAGACCTCTCATGCTATAGTGAACTGAAAGGACCCATAGGAACCCATCTAGTGCTTCCGGAGATAGACGTGGACCCTCAGGAGCCCGCCAGAGCCCCCAATGAGGGATAAGTGAGGGATACCAAGTGCCAGCAATTTGCATAAACCATAACGCCCTTAGAAATAAGCATATTATGTATCAGAGACATAGCCAAGGTGGGCCACAGAGCCATGGCCACCCCCTGAAGGCGAAAAATAAAATAAAGTCAAATAAAAAATAAATAAATAAATAAAACAACTGCACCACAGCCCCCAAAAATGGTGGGCCAAATCCGAGGAGTTTTCCTTTTTTGGAGGGGGTACGACACTAGGCCGCGACCTGTGGCCACTCCCTGAGCAAAATTCTGGCTACGTGCCTGTTATGTATGTTCAGATTTCAGCAACTGACGTAGGATCAAATGCCGATGTAGTGAACTCAAAAGCCGGAAACGGCCCTTAGAGTCCCGTATGGACCCTTTTAAGAAATGAATGACCCCGCAGAGATTGGCCTGAGCTCTGACTGCGTTATGCGCCAGCCGCTGCCATATCGCCGGGCGCGACGCTAGCGGCCCTGTCGGCCACGCAGGAGAACGTAAAGGCCGCCCTTCACTGGACCTCGCATGCGGGTTGCGAGATTGTGGGTTTTGAGTTTGCGGGCATAATACTAATTCATAGAGTGATTAGACCGTTCCCTTATGGTAAATTTATGAATGCAATGAAGCCGGTACACCTTTAGAAAATTACATATAGTCGCAATACCAGCGCAACGAACCAAAATTCGACTCCAACGAAAAACCCGCAAACCTCGCAGACCTCGCAGACCTCGCAGCGAGGAAAATTGAAAGTTGACTCAAAATCAACTTTTGGAATGCGATGCAAGGTCGCTCGCAAGCTAAAAACATGCAGACTCGCTTGTTAGATGGTAGTGTGGGTCACTCAGCTTAGATTGTATCATTTGATTTTGAATAAACCCGAAAACCCAAAAACTCGCAACCCGCATGCGAGTTCCAGTGTGGGGCGGCCTTAAAGGGACCCTCCCACATTCACCAAAGTTAATGAATTGGCATGAAAGTGATGTCGCTCGGTTCAGAAAGACCGAAAACGAAAATCTACCCAATTTTATCGAAAAATATTCACCGGTTTTCAAGATATTAGACATTTACTTTTGTTTACTTTTTGGGATTTCCGCTGTTCCTAGCGACTTTATTTGAAAGTGCAGCATTTGTTGCGCGCAAAGCAGCATATACCACCGCGTGCTACCAAACGTTTAGGTAAAAGATTTAAAAATCGTTAGATCTCCGCTGACGTCACAAATTCTAAAGGGGCATTCCAATGCATTAGCACCTTAGAATCCGAAAACTGCAAGTTTGAAATTCCATATCTCCGAATTAAAGCATTTTTCGATGTTGTGAGTACCCAAACCGGTATTTTCGGGCCATGGCCACCAATTTGGCTATCTTAACTCAAAATTAATGTTAACCCTCGCCGGCACAGGCCATTTTGCGTCCTTCGACGGCACAAGGGGGGGGGGGGGGTGGTACGACCCCCCTCGCGTTTGGCCCCTGATTGAGCTAGAGCTTCGCGGAAAAACGAGCGTGTTGCCCGTCACGAGAGGAAGCCGATGATACCCAATTTTAAGGTCCTAGGTCATCGGGTGACCTTCCAGGTCACGTCAATGACCCGAAAACCGGGAAAATCGGGACCTATTAGAAAGTCGTAAAGTGTGGCTGCTATGTGGTTTTCCAGGGTGCTGATCACGAATATCGTGTTAGTTTTGATCAGAGATGATGTCTTTAAGCATTTAGACCAGGTCGGGTCAGGTCAGGTCAGGTCAACCGGTAGGGGTTGTGACGGGTATTCGTAATACGTGTCAACCGCCTCTGACAGCTTCGTAACATGTTACGAAGGCACCAATACTACTTCGTAAATGTTCAAGTGGTTGCTAAATTCGAATTCAGCTCCAAAAACTAGCCTAGAAACATGTAAAACTCGAAAAAGTGAACCGAGGTCACCCGAGGTCACCAAAGGTCAATGGCCTGATCTGACCTTCAGGTGACCTTGAAAGTTGAAACCCACCCTAATGTATGGGAGCAACATCAAATCACACGTTTGAACGTTTGAAACCACGAAAAGCTTGCAAACGCGCGGCTAATGCGAGCCGACATACGCCGAATCGCGATTCTGGCCAAACATGGTCTCGGAAAAGAGGTCACAGGTCAAAGGTCATTTGGGTCAGGGTCATGACATTTTCAGGGTAGGTGTAAAATTGATCAATGCGATGGTACTGAAAGTTTCGTTGCGATCGGCCGCTTTTTACGCGAGTTATTCGCGAAAAACCTTAGGGGGGTTGCATCAACCCCCCCTGTGCCGGCGAGGGTTAAGGTGGGATGGTCACTTTAAGTTAGCGAGAACACGTATTTCGATGAAAATACAAAGCAGGCAAGTTACCTGAAAATGTCGCTATACTACGCTGTAGTTCACTACCGGAGCAACATATCTCTGAATTTTTCTTTTACACATGGGGAAGAAAAATCCGACCCGGGATTGGGACATGAAAGAAAAAAAATATTTGCGTCACCTAATGATTGTAAGCAGGTAAGCTACATTAGTCCCTTTATATTTGTACGTTAAGTCTTAAAAGAAACAATATTGTTTTACTACGGCAAAGCCATGATGTCTGGCATATCTTAACCCTCGCCCATGTAGGGGGGGGGGTGCAACCCCCCCTGAGGTTTTTCGGAAATAGTGCAAAAACGGCGGCGCGCAGCGCCGCCAAATTTTGGGTACCTTATGGGGCAACCCTTGCGCATCTTTTGATAAAAAAAATTTGACCGGGTCATGTCAGGTCACGGAGTTATGACGTCACAAAGGGAACAGCCTCTGGCCGGATTTTCACAAACTGAGTGCCAACGCCCGAGGTTTCCTGCCGGTGGTACGGACATCGGTTGATGGATCGTGATGAAACTTCCCATGCATGTTGGGGCAAGTATTTGCTATCATATGGTATAAGAAACTTGACCGGGTCAGGTCAGGTCACGGAGCTATGACGTCACAAGAGGAACAGCGTCCGGTACTATTTTTGAAAAGCGCCCGAACCACTATTTTGCTAATTCTTGTCACCTCAATGGGAATATGCAGCAATATTAGCTTCTATAGGGAGCAAATGGACCTCCCAAACCCAAAAATACAATCAGATTTCAAAAATTTAAATTTTGATTTTTCGAATTTCTGCCGCCGACTGTGACCTTGCCGACTTCCGGCGCTCCCAACGCGCCATTTTTAGAGCTAAGGAAACGAAATACATACCAAACGATAGAGAATTGATCAAGGAACACGATAGTGAAGGTTTCAAGTCGATATCTCCCACCGTTTTGCCGCAATCGCCGCGGAAAGTTGAAAAAGTCTATTTTTTTCTAAAATTTTACCTTTGACCGGTCAAAAGTAGGTCAAATGTTGACCTAGGACCAAAAATATATACCACCAATCACGAGATCTCGGCGAGAGCAATCCGTTGGTCTTTTCCGCTAAGCTCTACGACGCTCCGTTTTCAAACGCCAAGGGGGGGGGGGTCGCACCAACCCCCCCCCCCTGCATGGGCGAAGGTGGCAGATCGCCGTTTACGGGCGAGGGTTAACCGTATTAGTGGCAGGCTCCTGGCTACCCCTATTAGTGGCAGGGGGAGGGCTGTTTAGGACCCCCTTGATATCTCGAGATCTAACCGGCCGATTTGTTAAATTCAAACTGTATTTAATTCCCCTTAAACCTCTCCAGGCTAGGGCCTTTTCCGTACCACTGACGGCGAGGGGGGTTGGTACGACCCCCCTGGCGATTGGCTCCTATGGCATTTAGAAACGCCAAATTTACAGGGTAGGTGGGCCCAAACACTCATAAGAGATTCTCCCCCTTGAAAATTTGGTGACTCTAAGTCAATATTTCGGGGGTTCAGGAGGGGGGGGGGGGGGGTATAAGTGCAAAATTTTCGCTAAAACGTCTAAAGTTTTTCGCTTATAGCTTTTACCTAGTAAATATAGAGAGCAAAAATAAAAACACCAGTGAACTCAGGACGTCCGTGCGCATCGAATAATATGCTTTGTTACCAATTTAAGTGAACTTTAAGTTTTCTTTAAAATAAGTGAACTTAAAATAATTAACTAACCCGCGTCCCACTGGGGGGGGGGGAGGGGTCTATTCATAGCCCCTCCCGTTTTTTCTGCAATAACTTCTAAGACACTTGACGTATTGACGCCAAACTTTCAGTACCTTCGGCTGCACCTTGTATCAAATTGTACCTTGGCTGCACCTTGTATGTGTATGACACCTTGTATCAAAAAATGAACTTCGTAGCTACCATAGGTCGGCCGGAAAGACGTCAGAGTGACGTCATGTTCGGTCGATTTCGACGCAAAGCATTGAACCACGGCAATCGCTCCCAAGAGCTCAGTTTTTAAGCTAGATCCAAGGCTATAGAACTCTAGGTAAGGACACCAGCCGTTTGACCTTGAACGCCGCCGGCCGACCGATGACGTCATCGGAGGCAAGCCGGCTCGGCGGAAGCATCGGGCGAACGCATAACGGAGGGGCGTTGGAACGTTGCGGGAGCCGGGGAGAGATTTTAATGCGTTTGCATATCACCATCGTTATATTTTTTTTTAGCAAGACTGCATTCTTATAAACCTCAATGCATCTTAGGCTTGGATGGTGCGTACATTCGTAGAACGGTCCGACGTCGAAGCTGTCTATGTACAGGTCTCGCGGGTTTTAGCGGTAGGTCGCTCGGCGAGCGGGAGGGCAACCGCCTCTGTATCGGTGACCATTTGCTCCGCCCAGTTACTCGCGAGCGCGTACTACGGCACATAGTAAAGTGGGGAGGGAAGGGTTAGAGTGGCAGCCTGCGTAGAGGCTAAAACCGGTTTCTATCGTCTGGGCCGGCGACACGGCATGCGGTCAGGGGACGGAGAAAGGTCAGAGGTCACTCACAATGTGCAGTACCGCGTCCCGTCCTCTGCGTGCTGACCAGCCCACGCACACTGATGCAAATGGGGTTCACGAGTGGCCATAAATACCCAAAAGTCAAGTTTACCAAATCGAGTTAATTGCGATATGGCCGAGTAGACAAATGTTTGGGGCATCTGAAATCACATGGTTTTCATGTTTTTGTCAAAACCGGCCTTGTGTATAATCGTCAGAAGTCGTGACATTTTCTAGGTCGTAAAATGACGGTCAGACACTCGCAAGTTCAAACGCCGCTGGTTTGCGTTCATTTCGTACAAATTGAAAAAAATTATGCATGGGAATAATCCCCAAAGCCTTCTGCTTCTAATGCCGGGTCACAAAAAGCCGTATCTCATTCGCTTTGGCGGTAATCTGACTATTTATCATTATGTTGCAATCGCAGTTTTTTACTAAGACAAAAATGCTTTCGTTTCACCTACAGCACTTACCTAATACAGTGTGTGCCCGTTAGTCCACCATACCATAGCCTTCCCTAATCATTTCTGAGTCGCATCGTGAAAGAATTAAGGCGCTAGCACAGGGCTGACCGGCGCTACAGAGGTTTTTGTCCGGGCGGTCGGGTGCCGCAGTGGGCGGCGGGCGCGGCGGCGGCGCGCGGTCGGGCGGGCGGCCGCGGTCGCTACGGCGTAAGTAGCGAGCGTGGCGGCCGACGCCCGGGGCCCCGGGGTCGGCCCCCGGCTGCCCTGCAACCCACCTAGTGACTCCCCTGTCCTCTGACTCCCCGTTAGTCGTTTGTAAACACCCGCAAGTGACGTTTGTTCCGCGTGTGTCCAACGAAAAACTCGCTGAGCTAAGTGAGAAGTGTGAAGAGAAGTTACGCGCCGAGCTGAAAGTTTTCGTAAAAGATTTGCAGGGTAAATGGAATAAATGTGGCCGCAGGACGAGGAAAATGATAGTCAAGTACGGCTCTTGGCTGAAGGGTGAAATCGTTGTTAAATATGACAGCGGCGACTCGTCATCGCAAGTGGCTGAGGACGCTCCCACCATCTCATGTGACCATGATAGCCCAAGTGACGATGAGAGCTCAAGTGACGATGAGTGCGTCGTTAGCACAGATGACGGCAACGACGAGCAGAGTGGCAGACAGTCACGAGCATCACGTGGTCGGCCACCAACTCCGTACGAGCAGCAGAGCTCCCGAAGCAAGCGACGCGCATCCCGTGAACTGTCACGGAGTCAGCCCACTCAGAAATTGGTTCATGCGGCCTCTCAGGGTGCCCGCGAAGCTAAGATTCATGACTTGTTCTATGTACTAAAGGAGACTATGGCTTCTCCTGGCAGGCCTAGTAAGACGCGTCGCACACTGCAAGAAGCCAGCAGCCGGCCTGAGATCGAGAGATTGAGCGGGGACAGCGCACTGGCGCTAAATGTGTCATTGGATCTCACTCAGCGTGGTTATCAGTATCAGATACTACGCAACAAGTCAAAAGATGCTGCCAAAGGTCACATATATCCAGCATATATGTAGAGAAGTGTTAGCTGCAAAAGAACGGTGCTATCCGTCAGGAAGTGCCATTTCCGTCATTGACACCCGAGCATCTGTCACACTGCAAGGACTTCTGGACCACACCACAGGCCGGCTCGCCCAGGCTCACGACATCCTCAGCCAGCTGGACCCGCCGGCTGACCAGCCGGGACCGAGCAGTCCTGCGCCTGTTCACGGACTACTGGACATTAAATGGGGCTTCGACGGCGCCACAGGTCAGTCCGTCTATAAGCAACCGCTTCAAGAGGAGGACAGATCAGCGGAACAAAGTCTCTTTCGCACAACTATGGTACCATTGCGACTGCAGCTGGATGGACGAGAGCTGTGGCGAAATCCAACACCGTCATCCACTCAGTTCTGTCGGCCGCTTTGTCTCCAATATGCGAAAGAGACTGCACAGCTATCACAGGAGGAGCGTCGGCGAGTCGAGGGCGAGGTAAGCCAGCTACATCCCACCGTACTCGTGACCCCCGGTGGTCGGGTGGTGACCATCCAGCACAAACTTCATCTCAACATGGTGGATGGGAAAGTTGTAAGTGCTTTGTCTGGGATGCCTACATCGAACTGTTCCGTGTGCGGCGCCAAGCCATCGGAGCTGAATGATATCGCCGCAGCACGCAGCCGTCCCGCGCGCACCGACGGCTACGAGTATGGCATGTCAACACTTCACGCCTGGATACGCATCTTCGAGTGTGTGCTCCATCTATCATACAAGCTGGAAGTCAGGAAATGGCAGGCACGCAGTGCTGAGGACAAGAAAGCCGTTCAGGCAAAAAAGGCTGAGATCCAGAGACGGTTCCGTGACGAAATGGGACTTGTAGTGGACATGCCAAAAGCAGGCGGTAGTGGCACAACAAATGATGGCAGCACGGCCCGCCGTGCATTCCGGGACGTCAACAAACTAAGCCAGGTGACAGGCGTGGACCGAGACCTGCTCAACAAGTTCTCCATCATCCTCTCCGCCCTGGCATCAACTACGGCCGAGATCGATGAGGTGAAGTACGGGGAGTTCACGATGGAAACCGCACAACTCTATAACGAGAAGTACTACTGGTACTGCATGCCTCCAACGCTGCACAAACTTCTGGCACACGGACAGGCCATCATCTCCACCCTCGAAATGCCAGTCGGAATGTACAGCGAGGAGGCGCAAGAAGCCCGGAATAAAAACACGAGGGACTACCGTCAACACCACGCCAGGAAAACGTCGCGGCTGGAGACGATGACCGACCAGCTGCACTATCTGCTCGTCACGAGTGACCCAGTGATCTCTGAGATCATCCGCTCCGACATCACCAGGGCGCGACGGCAGCTGAAGCCAAGGGAGGCCGCTGGTGACTACGTCGACATCAGCCCGCTCCTGATGTCATCAGGTACGGAGGCGGGAGATGAGGATGATTAGTGTACAGTGCAGCCATGCGTGCACTCCGTGCGGTTCCATATCATAGGTATATGTTTTGTCAGTGATTATTCATTTAAACGAGAACAATAACCGGACGGATAAATTTGATCGGTGATCAAAGCTATCAATACAGAACTGAACAATTGCTTATTGTGTTAGCCGTTCACCGTAAGCTCGAGCAGATAACCGACAGTTAGCAGTATTCCATCAAATGTTAAATGTTTTTTTTTAAAGAGATATCCTGCAACTGTAGCGCCTCGCGATGAAAACCAACGGATTGCTTTCACAGCGAGTTTCAAGTTGGACAGACGTTTGAATTTGACCTGCTATAACTAGGTCAAATATTGACCTAAAGTCAAAAGTAATATGCTCACTCCCCAGATCTTGTCGAGAACAATCCGTTGGTTTTTGTCGAGAGGCGCTAGGACGCTTCGTTTAGGCACAGCGGGGGATGATGCAACGACGAACCCCGGCCCCGCTGTCGCCGCCCGCCGCGCGGCGTCCGGGCGGCGCGGCGGCGCGGCCACCCGGGCCGCCCGCTGCGCCGCGGCACCCGACCGTGCCGGACGAAAACTTCTGTAGCGCGGTCAGCCCTATGCTAGCGCCTTAATTCTTTCGCGATGCGACTCAGAACTGATTAGGGAATGCTATGATATGGTGCACTAACGGGCACACACTGTGTGAAGTGCTGTAGGTGAATTGAAAGCAAATTTTTTGGTGAAAAACTGCGGTTGCAACATGATTGCAAATAGTTAGTTCACCGCCAAATCAAAATAGATACGGCTTTTTGTGACGTGGCATTAGAAGCAGCAGGTTTTGGGGATCATTTTCATGTATAATTTTTGCAGTTTGTATGACATGAACGCACGCTAGCGACACTTGAATTTTAAGTACCTGACAGTCATTTTACGACATCGAAAATGTCTCGACTTCTGACAATCCTACACGAGGCCGGTTTTGACAAAAACATTAAAATCATACTTTTTCAGACACCCAAACATTTGCCTGAATGACCATATTACGATTTATTCGATTAAGTGAACTTGAATTTTGGGCCTTTTTCGTATTTATGGCCACTCGTGAACCCCATTTGCATCACTGTGCCACGACCTCGGCCGTTGGCCAATCGGCATTGAACGGTCAAGGCCACCCGTAGCCACGGGCGGGGTGAGCCGGCAGCGTGCCGATTCATAGGTAGTCGTTCAAAGTTTTAGCCGAGGTCGGGAGACGACTGTAATGTTATATCTAGGGAACAGTTCTGTCATTTAACCCGCGCCCCGTTAGGGTCTCCCGAGCATCGGTCCCATGGGGGAGCATTTTGCCCCCCCCCTAATATCTCGAGAACCACGCAAAATAACGACAAGCAGCAAACGGTGTTGGATGGCCCCAACGAGGAAATACCTTTTGGCTCAATTTCATTGACCTCGGTCAAAAAGATGACGTCACAGGTCAGGTCAAATGTCGAATTTTCACCGTTTACAGGCAATTTCAAGAAATGTGTTGTAAAATCAATTAAAATGCATGTCATTCATCGATGAGGAATCGATGAATGACAATTTTCGATGGGGAATAGGTAGTTCGTCAAACACATATTTTGCTATTTTGGGTCACTAATACAAGGCCAGGTCACAGAGGTCAGGTCACTGAAGGTCACAATATGAAGATAACTATTATGTGATGCATGTTTTCTGGTCCATTTTACATGACAAATGCGAATATGTGGGTCAGGCAACCCTTGGGGCCAGTTTAGGTTATGTTCTGGTGAAGGTAAGGTAAAGTTCAGGTCAGATTAGGCCAAATTTCTAATTTGATGTTTTTGCATAAAATGGGTATCGATTCGATGCAGCTCGTCACGGGAGTCTAATGGTCGTCTTTGTTTTGCGCTACGTGGTCTGGAATTGTTAAAAAAAATGAGTTAAAAAATTGACCTCATCAATTTTGAACAGCTTTTTCGCTATAACTAGGCCACAAAAGGAGGTATCGAGCTACAATTTGTTATGTAGATCGAACAGAGCAGGGACTATCATATATAGTTTGTTAAGTCGAAAAAAATTTGTTATGTAGATCGAAGAGCAGGGACTATCATATATAGTTTGTTAAGTCGAAAAACTTTTTCGTTACTTTATACAGACCAATTTTCTAATTTGGGGGGTCAAAAGCTCAAAAGTTTGAAAATCCCAGATTGCAGTTTTGTAGCGCCGTCTTTTCTCTACACGACCAGATAGAGAGATTTAAAATTACTTGTTAGCTGTAGCTTTTGTGAGCGTTTCAAGATTTTTTTTTTGCTCATTTTTGCTCGAACATGACCCCAGTTCGACCTCAATAACTCCTGATCTAAGGTAACCTAAGACTTGAAGTTGTGTGTGAAGGTGTCAAATTGATGCCCGGGTAGCTATTGAAAATTTGGCGTGGCTGCGCGCCGCCGTTTTCTTGCTATTCAGGAAATATACAGGGGGCTATATTGCCCACCCCCCAACGGGACGAGGGTTAACCGTGACCTGCTGAGTATGGAGGTCGTTTCACAGCAAAGTTTTGTTTTCTGCCGCACTATGTTTCCAAAACTTTGTCACAAAACTGACCAAGAAGTAGGTACGTTGCATGAATGAAATTGCAGTACTATTAAAAAGGAAACTAGCGTAAAAGTTTAAGTAACATCACTGCTGATTTTTTTGCGTTATTTTTAGAACAAAATCGATGTAAGCCACTAAAAAATCAAACATAACATCGTTTATATAGGAATATGCCATACCTAACTCGCACCCATATCGACTTTTCGCAGGCGCTAACGTTTGGGCGGGGATGGATCAGACCCCACAGTTGATCGGCTTTTGACCAAACTATGTAGAGCTTCTTGAAAAGAAGGAGCATGTTGCACGTGACGAGAGGAAGCCGATGATACCCAATTTATAGGTCATAGGTCGTTCGTTGATCATAGGTCATACGTTGACATTCCAAATCAGTTTAATGACCCAATATTCGGAAGGGTCTAGACCTGCCTAGAAGTATTTGTCGTGAGCTTTTATGGAGCTTTCGGTATAAGAGAGAGAGAGAGAGAGAGAGAGAGGAGAGAGAGAGAGAGAGAGAGAGAGAGAGAGAGAGAGAGAGAGAGAGAGAAGAGAGAGAGAGAAGAAAGAGAGAGAGAGGAGGAGAGAGAG
>NW_024884131.1:0-22539 GCF_019059575.1 Amphibalanus amphitrite | reverse complement strand
TCTCTCTCTCTCACCACTATTGTCGAGGGCATGTCATTTGTTGTTCTCTCCCTCTATCGCCTTCTCAGTTCCATTACTAATGCGAGGGCAGCCATCACTGGTATGCCTACTGTGGTATGCCATCTACACTGCACTGGTAAAAGCAGTGGTAAAGTGCATTTGCAATTTCTAGTAGTTGCTAGCAATCTAGCATTTTGAACACTTGTAATGACTGTTATCAGCATTCAAACTTGCTAAGTTCGAACAGTCTGGTCGCTGTAGTGATGTCAAATACGGAAAATTCGGAAACTGATACCAAACCAAATACCAACCGAAACAATAGGAAAATACCGAAAACAAAACCAAATTTCAAAACTGATAGAAATACCAACTGTTTACCAAATTCGGAGCATCTTATACATTAGTGAAGCTTCCTTATACCAACAAAATACCAAATGCATAAGGTTTGAAATACCAAATACCAACTTGGTATCGGTTTGGTATCGGTATACCAAAAAGTTGGTATCCGATTGACGTCACTACGTCGCTGGTTTCAAGACCCTTCCCTTCTCTTAATACCGATCGACTGAAGTGTGCCATGACGTGGTGAAACTATATGAGATATGTGGAGCCAGTGGTAGGATATGCATCGAGAAGTGCATGACGCAAAACCAGAACAAATTTTATGATGGAATAATTATGAGATGCGATTAATGATGGTGTCGTTGATACAAATTGTGGGCGGAACATGAACGTTTATTTGAACTTACGAGTTACGACTGTACTTACGTATTACATAGATGTTGCTTCAACGTGTGGTATTGCAGTTATGAATTGCATAACGTCATGTCATTCAAGAAACAGTAAGCTTCGTGCTGACGTTGAATGGCATAATTGCAAGTCAGCGCTACTTAAATTCATCATTTATTGCACTTAACGGCAACTACAACTGCAAACTATTTACACCCTGCGACGCGACGTGATTGCGGACCACCATTGCAATTATCAATAAGCACATCTTCCGTTGCTGATTACTTATTCATTCCACCCAACACAGGCCACCCTATCGCGTATACGGGAGAGGTTAATATTTAAACAGGTGTTTACATTATGTAACTCGTTTGAAATTCGTGACACGGGTTTTGGGTCCATCAGATGACCACAGGGACCCCACGGTCACTGAGTACAGCAATAACGTACTGGTTAACCCCGGCACTGGAATGCGCGAGGATGCGAGGCTCCACACATCTGAAAATAGATGCCAAGATCTGTCTCCGCGCTGGTTGACGTAATCCGTTCCCAGAAGTGGAAAGTAGGCATCTAAGCTTTTTTCTCACTCTTTTCTGCACTCCGCTACTCTGTCCCACCTTATCAATATCAGCACTGCGCAATATCCATCTCGATGTCAACAGTCAATTACACAGACATGCTTGATGCTCAGCTGATCAACTGTGGTCAAACAAAGTGACAGTCTTTGACGCCTCTCTTTTGTCGGTGATCTTTCATCTGGTCATGTCCTTCAACCACTGCTGTCGCTTCTTGACCGCACTTGGGCTGTTCGCTTTGGTCAGCGACTTTGACATCAGCTGCTGTGCAATAAAGCGTGCAACAAGCGCGTGCCATCTCTTCCGGACCTCTTCCAGTGTTTTGACTTGCCATGAAGCAGTGCGCATTGCTTTATGTCGTTCTTTTGGTTGTGTATTACCTTTGGTATTTTCAATGGCGATATCATGCAAATATTCATGTAATTTACGATTAAAAAAAAAAACTAAAGATGCCTGTGAGACCTAGCTATGATCCAGCTGTATCTACGGGAAAATCCCTAATGCATAAGCTTTCTGATGGTGTTGCTCACAACACAACAGACCGGGTGACGGTACTGAGTACTCACGCGATCAGATGCATCATGCAGCCTACATGACTTTTCCAAATGGGAATTTACAGATCAATATTCATGGATGGAGGTAATACTCAGTTTTCATGTATCGAGGGTCATGTTTCTCTTAGTCTGACGCGGATATTGGTTTAGCGTTATATCCTGCTAGGTATTACGTGAATTCTTTTACTGTTAAGTTACTTATCTAACATGATAGTTGACGCAGCCGACACGACAAAAAGAACAACAATAACAAAAAGCAAAAACAAACGGAGCAACATTAACTTCGTCATAACCGAACAGTGCCACCCTAAAAAAAATTCAACCACACCAGTCCCTCACGCGCCACCCTTTCTCAACACCTCCCCCTCCTTCCCCTCCCCTAATGACGTCACACCCCCCCCCCTGTAACGTGTCTGGCCCCGGGGATGAGCAGCGTCCAGCGGTGTTTGGTCTGCTGTTGGGTCGGGTCCGTACCCCACGGCGCCCTGTCCCGGGGTACACGCGAGCCGGGCTTGTGTCACATCCTCTGTGAGGCGCGCCGGGATAGGATACCAGTCTCGGATGGCGCTGATCGGGTAGTGTTTGGTGGACTGGTGGGTAGTGTTCGTATATGTAGTGCTATATAGTGTTATGCCAGTGCTATGTGGGACAGCATTTTGTGATTGCCGGCAATGTGATCAGTGATCAAAGAGGGCAAAAATGATTTGGCGTACGAAATAAACCTACCTTATTTCTTACAAATGAAATGTTATTTAAAAATTGTTTTGTGTAGGCCAGGTAGAGGATACGATAATACTCCGGTGATTATTTGAAAGTTGTTTGTAAACAGAAAAATAAGTTAATGTCTTCTTGCGTAATTTTATGATAAATCCGCCAATGAAGAGACGCTATAGAAGTTCCTTTTCAGTGAATTCGTCAGGTGTGCTCCAATAATATTTACTGACATGTCCGATAACTTTTGCAGCGGAGAAGGAGCCCGATGTAAACTAGTTTCGGAAATGACTGCTCTGTTCATTTGCTATAGGTAGCTGTTTTAAAGGCATTCGAATGTTACAGGATGTAATTATGTTAGTTCGGGACGAAGTTGGGAAGCTTTCAAACAATTAACGCTCATTGAAATGTGATATTGTTTATGACATGCCTTTATTACAAATTCTAATTACCTCATGCTGGATGCAATATGTTTAACATGTAATAAACGTAACCATGTCTCTACAGAGGGTAAATATCTCAAAGGCAGGGACGATTGCTTATCTTGTTTGGATAATGCGCACTGCATAGTGCATCACATCTGCGCTAACAAAGAATTAGTTTGCCTAGTTCGTTTGTCTTATGGCCTATTCAGCTAAACGGAATTTTAGTTTGTGGATAAACAGATAATAGTATAAATAGGATAAATAGATAAAGATAGAGTGATCAACGATCACTCCAATGAGCAGATTACACTGCTGAGCTCACCAGAGTGTTCAGTTCAGCTCATCAGTCGGTCCGCTGTCGACTCCGATTCATTCACGGGTGATCTCTGGCAGATCTGGCCCGTCTGGCCCCTCGGTGACCGGTATAGGGCTCGGAGATGACCCCGGGCGGCAGCTGCGCTGGGCCCGTCTGGGGGGACGATGTGGTGATCGGCAAACAACAGCACGACTGGGGTGGCTGTATGAAACAGGAGCCTCAGAGTAGTGACTCGGAAAGGCGCTGGAGAGGAATATTGGAAGCGTGCTCAAAGATGGAGATGTGAATGATGAAAGCTGTACACATTGATTTATCTTTTTGTATCATTTTATCTCCATTACTTTTCTAGAAAGGTAAGCAAAGATTCCAGCTTACAGGGAGCTTGTGTTCCTCTGTCAATGTGCCCGAACACTTCTGCGGAATTGGGGATCGCTGGACACTGCGAGTGTGAACTAAGGGCCCGGGCCTCTCATCCACTGAAGCGGGCCTTGCAGGGCACTAAGTGGAATTGAAAGGATACATACGCAATGTCTTGTAACTCGTAGAGTGAGTGAGCGGCGTTATTACTGCCACCAAACATGCCGCGCCTCAGTCGTGCTGTGACATTGAATATATTCAATTTAAATCGTGTTGTTGTTGACACGCCTGCCTCCTTTTTAATCTGGGAGCCACCTTTAACCAACAGGCTGGCCTCCTCTGGTCTGCCAAGTGCACATGGAATCACACGTGGACCTTACATGTGCATCATATATTTGCATATCAGTTTCGCGCCTAATTTTGCCGTTGAGCGCTCTTATGCAGCACGTGGTGTGATAAATAGGAGCTCCTCTGGCTAGAGCTGTATCATCTCTAGCCGATGGTTTGCGCCGGATCGAGTCTGGTCAGTAGGGTAAACAATCGAGCTCTCCGTGCCCCCTATGTGAGCCACTTGGAACGGTCAATGCCCTCCTCATGAGGGGAGGGGTAGTTGGGTAAGACTGTGTAGAAACTAGGAAATGTCTCGCGCTGCAATGGATGATATTGTGCAAGTCCCTTGTTTGCTAACAGTTCCTGGAAGCCCGGCTAGGTATTCCTCTTCTCATAACGTTTCTTCGAAATCGTGCCGTGCTTGGCTGGTCGGTATCTCGTGTCGTCTCGTTACCGGCATGTCGCTACACCCTGCTGACCTCCGTGACCCCTGCTGGTGACCCTGATGTGGGGTACAGACCCTCCTGACCCCTGCGTTTCACCCTCTGAGCCCCGCTGACCTGGCGTGCTCGGTGACCGCCAGTGTACCCCGGCGAACGCAAACACAATCTGAGAGCGTGGCAAGGCTGTCGTCGCGCTCCAGACACGGGAGGGGGCCGGGGGCCGGGGTCGGCCGGGAGCGGGGGCACTGAACGGGCAGCCGCCCCGCCGCCCCGCCGCCGCCGCCGCCCCGGGCCGGTAACTTATTCAGCCGTGTGACGGATGCCGGATTGCTCACCGCTGCACATGCGGAGATGTAATACCGAAATAGCTGCCAGCAATGGCTGTCGTTTGTCACTTTTTTACGACCGGTGATAAGCATATTACATTCGGAGGCGCTGTTTGCCAATATGCACGTTTCTTCGTACGCTACCGGATACGGTCTAGTGAGCGTGAAAAGGCTGTTGGCTGCTTTTGTGGAAAAAATTGTTTGTCGCTATGAATGAATTAGGTACGGATCACGGATCGAAAACAGAGCTCCATGCTTTTGGATATGAACTGATTTTTATGTCACATTTGGATGTTGCTATTCTCTAACTCTTATTTAATATTTATCATGGCACATTTATGATGGCTATGAATGTGTCATTCGGCTCACCATATCTCGATTACATATTCAATTCCCCACATTTCCGCCTCGGTCTATAGTCCCAACAAAACGTCATGTTTTCATTTCCGTCAATATACCGTGTTGTGAATTTGGTCGTGATTTACTCTGCAGAGACGCACCCTCGTGATCACGTGCACACACACGTGAATCTCACCTCGTGAGTTCAGTGTGTGTAATGGTGCTTTTCGATTTAGAGTCGGTGACGAAAGCTACAAATCGGTGGCCGTTTTCGGCGATCGGGTGTGGTGCTAGTGGCTGTTGACTGGTTGCAGTCTCCGGCTGGTGTTGAGCGTTCAGCGTTCAACCAAAACGCTGGAGAAGAGAGAGAGAGAGAGAGAGAGAGAGAGAGAGAGAGAGAGAGAGAGAGAGAGAGAGAGAGAGAGAGAGAGAGAGAGAGAGGGAGAGTGAGTGAGTGAGTGAGTGAGTGAGTGAGTGAGTGAGTGAGTGAGTGAGTGAGTGAGGGAGGGAGGGAGGGAGGGAGGGAGGGTCAAAGAGGTAGAGAGCCTAGGGAGAGATGACAAGAATAGTTCCACTGAAGTTTTTGTTCAGTGTTGAAAGCTAGCGGTGTTGTCTTGGCTGCTAGCTACGATACTCGTATCTTGGTATACGACGTATCTATGGTGTATGTTAAAGGGACTGTCCCACCTTAACATTAGAATTGAGTTGAGATAGCCATCTTGATGGGCGTTCTTTGAAAATCAGAGCCGTGAAAACCGTTTCTCCAGCAATTACTTCATCGCAAAGAAATTTGTGTTTGATTTTGACATCTGTGCAAATAAGTGCCACAATGTATTGGTATTGGCACTTAAAACCTGTGACGTTTCCGCCTTTTCCGAAGTTTCTGTATCTGTCGACTTGTTTTTATCGAAACCTTGAAAAATAACAACGCCTCTTGGAACAGCGCCCATTCGTTCCGGTGCCACGAGGTGGAGAAATAAATTGATATGCCAAACTAATTCTAATAGTCTTCTAATTCTTGTAGTATTTTTATTTTTGTATTTAAATAGTTAAGAGGCCGTCCTAAATGTGACTGAAGAATGCAAGAGCCATGAACTTATCAATGGCAGGTGTCAAGTTCAAGTGTGCAACTCTGTAAAATTAATCATAGTATCAAAATGATAAATGATTTGCTCACTGCTGTTTCAACTCCATAATCAAGACATGCTCTGAGGAGTCCACAATCTATTGATGGTGACAACTAAGGAAGAGACAATGAATGTTCACCTTTTTATTTCTGAGCATCCAAGACGACTAACCTTGAGCCGTTAAACATTGATAATACCCTGTATGCTGAAGTGTGGGTGGCCTGAGGTCGACCATGCCTAGTAAAGAACTGTTGTTTGTGTAAACACCATGCAGAGGTGTTTTGAAATAAATTTTAGTGATGTAATGTATCATTCTTTGAACTGAGTTGCTGATGGCGGATGAAAGCGGAAGTGCTGCATGTTGAATAAGAAATGCTCTGTTGTGCTTTTAAGCTTATGCTAGATTTTATAGATGGCTTAGTTTTCTTGCAGATTTCATCTTAAAGCTGTCAATAGTACTTTTTTTACCAAAAACTTCAAGTACATCCCACAAAAGAGCTTATCCTCTTCAAGTTTCAGTCTTGATCCGACTGATTTGTCAAGAGTGCGAAAAGTGAGGCGACAAAAGAGAGCTACAGGTTTTTCAAGATTTAAGTGTTCTTGAATAGCAGGTTATACAACATTGTGCTGTGACATAACCACTGGGCCTTGTGCCCCCTGTGACAGAGCCCCTGCATCAGCTGGTCTGACACGGCTGGGCTCGCAAGTCGCAAAGAACGTCTTGGTGCTCTTAATTATGATTGATGATTGTGCTGTGAAAGAAGGGTACCTACATGGCAAAATACATTTGTATGTAATTTCTTGCCACAGCACCCACCTAGATGTACATTTTTGTTGTCTTTGTGTGAAAAATGAATATATTTTAAGGAAATGAAGGCATTTCTGTTTAAAGCACGCAGAAATTCATGTGTGATGCTGTCCCGGTAACTCATGTGGAACAGAACAGGCTGCAGACTCAGATCATGCTTGAACAGAGACAATCATCAGTTATCTACATATGCGCATGCTTTGTAAGTTCCCTGCCTTTTCCCCAGTGTTTCATTTTTCAGCCTTTTTGGTGGCAAATCACACCTAATGGGGAAATATTTTTATCCCTAAAATATGAATGACCGACTTTACTTGATCTCTGAAAAGAGTTTCATGTATTCCCAACAGCCAGCTCACTTGTCACTTGACAGTTGATGCACCCACATCCTTTTGTTCCACACCCTGTCAAGATCCTGACATGAAATCCTGGTTTATCAGTTAGCATAAAAATTGGCATTACACCATTTTACAAAAATACTGCAGTTATTTTCTTTCTGTTTTTCTCATCCTAGGATTTTTTTCTTCATCGGCACACCCAACCAATATCCAATTTTAGAGCACTGCTTTTCCCAGATTCTACTTGCTTGTTGTGAAAAGGATCGGACAAGGCAAGGTACTCATGCTCATGGTGCCACCATATGCAATTACTGACAGGTGAATTCGGTGACTAAAATCCTTAACGCTCTATGGATAATTATTCTGCTCTTATGTTCAGTATGTTGATAACAGAAACTCACCGAGGTAACCTGCCCTGTGGCATTTCTTAGTTCAAAAATGTAAGCATTACACTCATCAGTCATGTAACTTGTATTTACATCCATGAACAAACAATGTGCTAAGGAGCTACCCAACCAGGTACAAGCAGTAGTGTCTACAGCGTAGCGCGTACCGCCTCCGCAAGGGCGCCCCTCTATAATGGACATGCGCGAACCCCTTCTCTGCAATGGGCGCGCCGGCGAACGTACGCGAGCGATCACGGGTCGCCACCACCAGCTGGCGACTGACGGCGCAAGGCCATAAAAGTACGACGGCGGGCCCGGCAGCAGCCGGCGCTCGGCAGGCGCTACAGCGCGCGTTGTGGAGGGGGGGGGGGAGGCGTTGGACGCGGCATGGGCGCACAGTCGCGCACCACGACCGACGGCGACATCACCTGCTGCGTCTGGCTCGGCGAGCGCAGCTGGGAGCCGGCTGGAACAGACAGAGCGGCGTCACCCGGCGGAGAGACACGCGGGGGACGGGACAGACACACACGGGCCGACAAACTGGGAGAGATTCGAACGCCCGCACGGCAGCAGGGCAGGGAGCAAACATGCCCGCTATATTCACGTGTCGATTTTCATGACGTCAGTCTTGAGCACAAGCTGACTTCATCCCTACATCCCGTTTTACTTATAATCATAATTGAGGTCCTGGATCGGTACACCGGCTCAGTCACCTGTTGACGGCGGCGCACAGCGTGACCTACCCGCCCTTCAGCCGGCCCCAGCAGGGTGAGTAGTGAGTACTAATACCCGCCCCCATGCCAATGCCAAAATCACTAGCACTGAGAGTTTTATGGAAAAGCCCTCCTCAGCGGCCGGTATGAGCTGGCCGTGCGGCGGCCGCGACTGACCTGCGGCCGCTGAAGGTCTGGTGAGTCGGACGGGCACCTCCGGCACTGTCGGCAGGGCGGCCGATTTGAGCGCAGCGCTGTCCAGTCGGACTGACGGCAGCACAGAGACCAGCTGTCCGTGCAGGCAGCACCGGTGGCCCGAGTCGCTGCTGCTGCGGACCCGGCCCGGTACCGGCGCCGGGTGGTGGCCGGCCGCGGCGGGGAGCGGGTCCGCCGTCCGCTCCGCGTCCCCGGCCGCCCCGCCGCCGCTCTCTGGACCGGCCGGAACGGTGACGGTGACCGCGCTGATCTGAAGGCGCACCTCCAGACGCTCCAGGGCCGGCAGCCAGGCCAAAGTCGGAGCGGCGGGCGGCGCCGGCGGAGTGGGGGAGACGGCCGCCGCAGCGGGGGTGTTGGATGACACTGCAGGTAGGTTCCTCTCCGTGGTGTGGCTCCGTGCCGATCGCGAGGTACCTGAGTGTCCGTGCGGCCGGGGCACTTCCACGGCCGGCGAGCGGCGGCCGGAGCGACTAGACGGCCGGTCCTCCGCTGGCGGCGGCGGCGGCGGCGGCGGCTCGGGCGGCTGGGGCAGTGGCGGCGGCGGCAGGGCGGGCCTCCCCGCCTGCAGCAAAACAGGGGGAAGGAGCGGTCAGGTGGGTCTCCCCGTCCGCTGCAGGAGAGGGCAGAGGGGCGTTAGTGGTAGTGGGCAGATGAAACGGAATGTTTATTTCAAAGATACACGCTTTTTCACTAGTACGGCAACTACACTTCTCAGAGGTGAAAATCGCTGATATAATTGGGACGCACTGCCGAAAAAGAAGGAACTTGCAAGTCACAAGCAGCGATGGGGACGACTCATGAAGAACAGTGCATCATGTTAAACAACTTCAAGCTAACTCTGAGCGCTACTCAGTACACACTACTCACCCTGCTGGGGCCGGCTGCAGGGCGGGTATTGGTACTCACTACTCACCCTGCTGGGCCGGCTGTAGGGCGGGTAGGTGACGCTGTGCGCCGCCGTCAACAGGTGACTGAGCTGTCAGAAAGTCACACGTCAATAAACGAGTCCTTTCTACACGCTGCGTCTAAATCACTCTAATGGACGTTACAAAAACACGCCAGGATTCTACGATCCTTGTCCAGTTTCTGCAGCAGCAGCGCGAGTCACTGGCAGCGCTGTTGCTGCCAGACGGCGGCCGTCGGCGCCCGGCGCACACGCGCCGCGCACCGGTCGGCGTGTCAGCTGGTAGCGGCTGTGCGCTGCCAACGCCGGCGCAGCAGCTGGCGGAACACGACAACCTGGCGGGTCGCATGGCCGGGTCAGAGGGGGAGTGGGAGCCGACAGGGTCAGCCACATCACAGTGGATGCCTACCTCACCCCACACTGACAAAGTGCCACCATGCCAGGAAAATGTTTCACCTCAGAACAGCATGAACCTAGAAAGAAAACAGGATTGCATAGCTCCTGTATAGAATAGTCATAGACAAAGCATAGACTCAAATTATTGAGCCATAGCCAAGATTTTACTGAGGGAGGGGCCACAGGTCGCGGCCTAGTGTCGTACCCCCTCCAAAAAAGGAAAACTCGGATTTGGCCCACTATTTTTGGGGGTATGGTACAGCTGTTTTTATTTATCTTTATTTTATTTTATTTTATTTTATTTCTCGCCTTTGGGGGAGACCATGACACCCGTGGCCACCCCCTTGGCTACATCCCTACATTGAACGAAGAAGAAAATTGAAGAAGCAGCTTTGACCATAGGCGCAAACATAATATGGAACAGACTACATTTTACGCAGTATGTTATGTAGTCAACATTGCATGCTTTATATAGGCAATCTAATCTTCACCAATCCATTTTGTTAAGCACTTATCTACTTTTCTAGTTTCAATTGATTGGTCAATGCTCGTATACATAATTATCAGCATTCAAATATATGATGCTGAGACATGTTCAATCTCTGACCAACTCCCTGTATACAAAAAAAAAATTGTAGCATTATGCATAGGGTCATAACTTACTGATCACTTTCTGTCAACAGCCTCCAAGCAGCATTGCGATCTTCCTTCCGCAGTGACGGAGACCTCTGTCATGTGCGCATGGTGTGTTGTGTTGTGTTGGCATTCAAGAAATTTCAACAGCTAAGAAGGAAAAACAAAACATTTCTTTAAATACCTGCATGTTTGCTATAATAGCAAGCTAGGATGCAATGAGTAAAAGTAGGTATACAAAAATCCCAATCAATAGGTTCAGAATGGAATAGGTTGTGAGGTGTTACTGTAGTAGGCTGGTTGAAAGGTTTGTATGTTGTAGACATCTGGCATGGGGGTTTTAGGTTGGTATTAAGGGTATTACAAACTTTTTAGGAAAGTCTAAGTAGGTAAGGTTAGGTCAGGAATGTTGGTTATTTTCATTCAAATTTCACACTTGTTCACTTCAATTGTATTCCAAATTGACACAAGTTTTTTAAAAGTTATGGTGAAAATATGTTCCTTTCCTATGTGAATTGTGATGTTAGTATTTGAATTTTACATGCAGGAAGTCAAACATACTTACATTGACTATCATACCACCAACTACAAAATGCCCAATCAGACACAATCAGACACTTTTGTTATTGTATGAGCCGCGTCATATTTGAAAGCAAATATATTTGCTGCCAAATTTCCCCCTTCATTGGCATGAAGTAAATCCTTCATTACGTCACAGATCCGATCTAAATGACGTCACGATGAAATATAAAAGTCGCAATATTTCAAAAAGTATACAATGAAAACGCGTAAAAACTTGCAGAATTCGTCACAATGCCCTAAGTAACATTTCCGAATCCTAAACGGGATTTTTTCGAAGGTGGGATAGTCCCTTTAACCCTCGCCCTGGCAGGGCATTTTTCATAACACGGCTTGGCAGGGGGGTCGATTCTACCCCCCCTCACGATTGGCTCCTATGGCACCTAGAAACACCAAATTTGGTAGGTAGGGGTGGGCCCCCTGGAGTTCTCGCCCCTGTGCAAATTTGGTTGCTCTAGGTCAATATTGAGGGGCCGCCGTTTTATGCTATCTTTGAAAAAATCTTAGGGTGGTCGCATCGACCCCCTGCCAGGGCGAGGGTTAAACAGTCGCAATATCTCGTCAGGGTCCAACATGGCCCACACTTATCACCGATAATTATTATTCCAGGCTAATCGTCCGCTCGCCACGTGTTAGCGGAGAGAGAATGCGTGGGACTTTCCGCGTGGATTTGACCGGGACATTGTTCATAATTTCAGTATTTTCTCATAGTTGTTCGTGTTTTGTCTAAGTTTTGTTGTTATTCGTCACGTCCGTTATTATTTAAAAACATTTATCTTGAGCCATATGTGTGAAAGAAGGGATAGTTAATTACCTATAGTTTCTCATGCCATTGGGTTCGCCGAGTCATTTGTAGCAATTTTCATATAATCGTGTGTTCGAGCGACGTGTTTGAGCGATGGGGAATGCAATAGCGCCTCCAAGTCCATCGCAGCACCACAACTGTGTGACCTTGTGAGCTTCGACAAACGGACTCCCACTGTGTTCGACGTGTTATGCTGTGCATTTGCCTCGCAGTATTCCTGAATTATGTGAAATTACTATCATAATAGATTATCAGTACAACCAACTCGCTTTGCTAAACATCTATGTCTTCTCAAATTACGGTGCTTAGTGTTCCATTAATCATTTCATGCGGCATACACTGTTGTTTGTTCAACAAAGTGAAAAGGTATACGTTATCTGAGTCAGTGGCGGTCGCAGGGGGGGGGGGCCATCAGGGCCATGGCCCCCCCCAAAGGCAAATCAGGGGGGGCCATCATATCATTTGGCCCCCCCCAAACAACCGATGGGCCCCCCTGGGCGTATGTGGCCCTAGCCCGTATTCGATTGTCACGAGGCTCGAGAAACACACGCCAGCTATTAACAGCTCCCATACCGGTCTTTGAGGGTCCTACACTGACCTCTGAGGGCCCTTCAGTGGCGGTCAAGCGCCCACATTGACTGCTGAGGACCCACGTTGACCTCTGAGGGCCCTCCACTGGCCTTTGAGGGCCCCTAAACCGGTCTCAGGGGCCCAACCGGCGGCTGAGGGCCTCACACAGGCTCTGGTGGCCTCATTTCTGTCTCAAGACTAGCCTTTAATTGCCTCTGAGGGCCCGCACCGGATTCTGAAGACCCGATGTCGGCCACTAAGAGCCCGGATCGACCTCTGAGGGCCCCTCTTGGTCTTTGAGGGCCCTCCGCTGGTCTCTGGGGTCCAACGCCGGCCTATGCCAGTCTTTTAGGGCCCCACACTGACCTCTAAGGGCCCCATGCTAGCCTGTAAGGACCCACATTAGCCTCTGAAGCCCCCCGCACTGGATTCTGAAGACCCAATGCCAGCCTCCAAGGACCCGCATCGGCCTCTGAGGGCCCATCTTGGCCTTTAAGGGCCCTCCGCTGGCCTCTGGGGTCCAACGCCAGCCCATGCCGGTCTTTCAGGGCCCCACACTGACCTCTGAGGGCCCTATGCTGGCTTGTAATGACACATATTAGTCTCTATGGGCCCCGCACTGGATTTTGAAGACCCGATGCCGGCCTCTAAGCGCCCGCATCGGCCTCTGAGGGCCCATCTTGCCCTTTAAGGGCCCTCCGCTGGCCTCTGGGGTCCAACGCCAGCCCATGCCGGTCTTTTAGGGCCCCACACTGACCTCTGAGGGCCCTATGCTGGCTTGTAAGGACACATATTAGCCTCTATGGGCCCCGCACTGGATTTTGAAGACCCGATGCCGGCCTCTAAGGGCCCGCATCGGCCTCTGAAGGCCCATCTTGGCCTTTGAGGACCCTCTTCTGGCCTCTGGGGTTCAACGCCGGCCCATGCCAGTCTTTCAGGGCCTCATTCTGACCTCTGAGGGCCCCATGCTGGGCTGTAAGGGCGCACATTAGCCTCTGAGGGCCCCGCACTGGATTCGGAACACCCGATGCTGGCCTCTTAGGGCCCGCATCACCTTTGAGGGCCCATCTTTGGCCTTTGAGGCTGGCCTCTGGGGTCCAACGCCGACCCATGTCGGTCTTTTACGACCCCACGCTAACCTCTGAGGGCCCATGCTGGCCTGTAAGGACCCACATTAGCATCTGAGTGCCCAAGTCGGTCTCTGATGGTCTCAAACTGCCCTTTGCAGGCCCTGTACTGGTCTCTGAGGGCCCTAAACTGGCCTCTAAGGGCCCAAACCGGCCTCTAAAGGTTCCACACCGGCCTCTGATGGTCCCATTTCTGTCTCTGGGACCCAAACTGACCCTTATGTGCCTCTGAGGGCCCCGTACTGGCTTCTGAAGGATCGATGCCGGCTTCTGAGGACCCATACCGGTCTTTAAGGGCCTCACACCGACATCTGAGGTGCCCCAAACTGGCCTCTATATGACCCCAACTGGCCTATGAGGTCTCTACACCGGCCACTGATGGCCCTATTATGTTCTATGGGGCCCAACACTTACCTTTGGGCGTCACGCACTTGCCTCTGAGGGCCTACATCAGCCTCTGGGGCCCCATCTGGTGCCTTTGAGGCCCTTCGCTGACCCTTGGGTCCAACGCCGGCCTCTGGGGGTCTGACACTATGCTCTAAGGGCCACGTTGCAGCCTCTATGCGATAGGTATCGCCGAACCGTTATCCATGAACCTATAAGTGTAGGAACCATGGGTGCAGTGGGTGCAGTTGCACCAACAATAATTATCCAGTGGGTGCAGACAATGTATTGTGCACCCACAATAATCTGGAATAAAAACCCCTTTTCTCATCAACACTACTTTCGATGCAGCACGACAAATTCAGGATATTTTGCCCACTACTATCCATCTTTCGATGCATTTGCTACTGTGATGGCCTTCAAAACTTACATTTGTGCTCAAGTAAAAATAAGAAACGAAACACATGTGATTGAACACATACCGATGACCCACTGTCAAAAGTTTTCGCACGGTATCTTCGAAAATGGCTAAGTTAGCCGGTTTTACTTTTTGCGGTAGTCAATTCACAGTTGCGTGAATTATTGACATTACCAATGCTTCAAAATGAACTTACCCTTTCGACATGGTACACCCTCAAAGCTGGCAATGAGCCTCCGCTCGGGTGCCGCTCCCTACCCCCCCCCCCCCCCCGCTTCACCGGCCATGGCTGGATTTCTGCACCCATGCACTACGCCCGTGGGCCCCTTTAGGCTAGCACCGGGCCCCCCGGGTCAGTGTAGGGGCCCCTTAGCCAAGTTGGCCCCCCCCAAACGCCAAGTCTGCGACCGCCCCTGATCTGAGTTGCAATTCATCGGGTGTTTTTTAGATGTGTGTTATTGCATTGCGGCGTTTTTTTTTGTTTTTCTTTTCTGTCTACAATTTCTCCGTTTTATCCAGTTATCGAGTGCCTAGAGGGAAAATAAATTTATCATGCAGTAGGTATTCCATGATTTCAAATTTTTAACATTACAGTTTCCTTCTGCAAGATATGTAAGTAGGTATATAAATGCGTGAGCAACGCGCATATCGTAAGGATATGATGGTCTTATTTTATACAAGTTTTGCATGACTTTGTGAATGCGCTGGCCTAGTCAATTTAGCTCATCTCGAGTAGTTAGTTCATAGTTTTACACTCGACGTCAGCATATATCAAAGTTCTAGCGCTAGCCTGCTGACGCGTTGTATCTTGATGCGTGAAGTTATTGAAGTTTTATAGATGTTTGCAGTTTTTGGCTGCAAATATCATGGCATCCCTCATTATTTCTCTATTATTTTTTCCTGCACACCTATTCATTAACTACTTCTACCATTTGACCATTATTTGTTTGATACACTAAGCGACCAAAGAAACTGATTTTTTAGAACTGTCATCAATGGAATTACAATAATTAGATATTGCCTCCAGCTGAACTACTTGTTTCAAACGTGTCCTTTTTAGCAGATTCGAATCATAGGTACTACCTCCATAACATATTTACCTGCCCAGCTGCCCACTTTCTTTTCAACTCCTCTTGCACATACTCCAGTCTCCAGATCTTTAGAGTCCCATTAGATCTACTAGATCTAATACTTACTAATTCTATGAAACCTACATACATCATTCTCATTTGGCGCCTACCGCGCATCAGCCTACGAATCTACCTGCAGAAAATGGCTGCCTGCTGGGCTGGCTATCCTGTAGTCCCGTGCCCCCCCTCCCCCAGTCCTTCACCGCCCCCACCCGCGGTGCCGTCCCTCCCCCGCCCGACCCTGATTGGCGGACACTGCCTGGTGGGCGGGGCTCCCACGATCAGCCATTCTGGCACGCACAACCTGTGCTGACGTCACGGTCGGCGCGGCGGACTGCCGACATTCCTGGTTCGAAATCCTCTGACGTTTCCCGTCACTGCGAGCCTGTGATTGGTGGATGGCCTGTCCGTGTAGTGTAAGCTGCTTGTGGTCAGGGGCCATTTTAGGGTAGGATCATCGGATTTCCCGGATTATGTAGGTTTTACATGATGTTTCGGTGTTTGATTCGGTTTAAATGACAGATAAATCGCTGTTTTTGTTGTTCATAACAACAGACGCCTTTGGAAGTTGAACAGAAAGCTTGTAATGTTTTTTAGTGAAGTGAGACATATTCGTGTTTAATTATCTCACCGATTATCGTTGAAACGATTTCACCCAGGTCGTTTGTATGAAGAAATAGTATGTAGTGCTCTAGCGAGGAACATCTTGATATATGTAGTTAGGATTTCAAATGACCTTTTCCTCGATAATTAATATGTGGCTTGAGAATGAACTGTTGTTCGAAAATTTGCCAAACAATATAATATTTACTTTTTATTGAATTTCCAATTAATTATCGAGGAAAAGGTCATTTGAAATCCTAACTACAGGTCGTTTGTAGTGTAATTGCGCAGATCGTGTTCATGAGACCTGCGGCCCTCAAACCACAATGGAAACTGGTGTCTTGTAATATCACGGGTCACCTATGACGTCACCTCACTACCAAAAACTCGACCCCTGGCGAACATGGGTTTCACCAATGGCAGGTAGCAATGTCATTTCGTGGGCTCTCAGAGTCCTTTTAGCAGCAAGTAAAGTGGCAAGTCGAAGCAGACTATTCCATTGATGAATTGATGCTTGTTAGAATACATGAAATTAGTTTAATAATTATCCGAGAGCCATTCAATGTGATGCAAATGGCGGAATGAAAATCATCCTGTTTTCAATTCCTAGCCTTTTATGGGCCTACGCGACTAACGTGTGTCGGCTACGAGAATGCTCATATGATGTGAGGTGCATTATATAGGTTCATATAGAATATACCGTGCTTTTCCTTGTCCAAACTAGTTTGTAACATTTATGAAAATGCCGTTAGGGTCACGAGTCTGCTGGTGCTGTGAGGTGTCAACTAGTTCCTGACTATGAGATTACCTGGCTATACTTAGTACGGTGCCGGACTAAAAACGGGTGGCCGTGACCAGTGTGTCCGGTCCGCACGGCGTTTTGTACGACTGTTCCAGAAACCAGTGTCTATATTAAGTTACACCGCTATATCAGGTGATGACTGTTGCCGGAAAGAGGGCATTGTGTGCCGAGCAACGATAAAATTTATATCTTCAAGACCCCCTACTGATTATCAGAGTGAATAGTTAAGTTCTCACTATTCACGAAGCAGTACTGAGACCAAAAATAGCTTTGTTTTGCAGTCTCTGGAGGTCGTCTATAAATAGAATGATCCTTTCTAAAATAAGACGACCATGACGGTGTACATCCACAAAAACAGCTGGGCTTTAATAAGCAAGTCAGGACACAAATCGAGAACAAAGCCTTGAAGGTAGAGGTTTCTTGGATTAGCTTCAGAGATTGCCGTTATTATAGACAGTGTCCATGTTTAACTTGCAGCTGAAGCAATTTAAAAAAAAAACTTATGTCTTAGCACTTGTGCATCGTTATGTTATTAGTCTTAGCACTTGTGCATCGGTATGTTATTCGTCTTAGCTTGTGCATCGTTATGTTTTAGCATAGTTTTAGTCTTAGCACTTCTGCATCGTTATGTTGCATTCAGTGCTGACTGCTGAATAATATTTGTTAATTATATCTAGAAATAAATGATAAGTGAGCTGTTGTTTGCACAGCGTGGTTGGCTTTCAATGTATCATAATAGGAATGTTTGCATATAATTTCTCAAGGTGGCCATTAGCCTTTGTGGTGGTGTGAACATTTGTCTTGGCCTGTCATCGTTGTGGAGGCTGGGAATTAATTGGCCTATCAGCTCCTCCACCAGATTGTCCGTGGAGGGAGGGAAGAGAGTCGGGGAAGCAGGAGAAAAAGAACAGTTAGAGAGTGGGGAGGAGAAAGAGATAGAGGGAAAGAGGACAAGTGAGCGCAGGATCGGGAACTGCCACCAGTGGGCGATCGGCCTTTACTCAGCCAACGGAGTGTTTAGATCACGGCCAGGCGTCAGGCGTGAGCCCAATAAATAATATCTTCAACCGTTTTCTCAAGCTTTCCTCTCACACAATTTTGGGTTGCAGGGTAGTTTGGAATGCCAATTAATTTGAGCTTCAGTTTGAGCCTTGAGGTTCCTGACACAAATTGCACCACAAGCCGTTCAGTGCGCAGGGTACGCTCTGTTCCCTATAACACCTTCCCTCCCCCTCCCCCTCCGTGGTTCAACACCCGCTGTGCGGGGAACGACCCCATGCGCCATTCCTTGTTTTCCAATGATGTATAGCGTCCAGAATAAACGGTAATGGGATTCGATGCATGTGCCATGCATTCAATCAATATTTACATGCTTCATATCCGGCACCTGTTTTTAATGTAAGGCTGCTTACATTGGGAGTTTGTTGCGCTTAAATTTCTGTCTGGCCGCTGACTCGCCTTCCATACCCATTGAATGTCGAGACGGGCTTTCCTCAGTAACAATAGTCAGCTTTCAAGAAAATCATCACTGCGTGTTTTCTCTTTTTATATTGGTATTTTACGGTGTATTTTTATTGAAGTTTCATGGTCTTATTTCTTCAGCTCGTGATTTTGTTCAATAGGTAGGTGATGCGCGAGCGCTCATTGGCCCAGATAAGCTCTGCGACATGTCGCCCTGAGCTGCTTGGAACCATGCTTCCGGGGGTGGCCGCCCCACCCGCCGCGGGGGCGGGATGGAGGCGGGGGCGGGGGGGGGGGGGGCTGCAGCTCGGCGGCCGCCGCCGGTGCAGGGGTCTCCGACCAGTCAATACGGCCGGGGTGGCCGACCCGGCGCAGACCGATCGATCGAGCTGGCGCGCCGGGCCGACACGTGCCGTCGCTGCAGCGCCACCGGCGATGCCAGGGGATCAAACGGGGGGGGGGGAATCCGTGAAACGACCGGCTCGACTGACGATGTTATCATGTCGAACAGAATTTTTGCCAGGTGCGTTGACTTAATGGTCATTACACATTTGAACGATTCACTTACAAGGTCATTTTTCTGGCAATATTTAGCCTCCATAAGCACTTAACCATCATTCCTGAGCTCTGACCCTCCCCGGATTTGTCCCTGCACCCGCCCCTGCCCGTCGACCGCCACTCCTCGTCGTGCGCCGCCGCCGCCGCCGCCCGCCTGTCTGTCTGTCTGTCTGCCTGTCTGTACGTGGGCGCGTCGTCGGCGTCGGTGCGTCGGTGCAGACGGAAGCTGCCGCTCCGCAGAGATGTGCGCCGGTCCCGCACCGACCTAGCAAGTGCTGCAAGTGACCGGGCACGCTAAAGGTCAACAGTCCGACCGGGCAAAATGAGCGCGCTACAAAATAAATGGCGTCAAACGTGCTCTCGCTGAGTGATTGCTTCGAGGCTTCGTGGGCATGTTGGATGCGAAAGTTTCGGGCACGTAAAAATTAAATATACGATCATATAGAATTAGAGATAAAATGGAACAGGTAGGCAAGTTCCTCAGCGTATCCAGCTCTACGTTATCGAATTTCCAGCAATCCTGATTTTGTTTAGATGGTTTCTGAGTTAGCAAATGCATAATTTTTGTAATCACTTCGTTTAACGTACTCTTATATAGGAGTTATACCTATGGCTATTTGCGCCAAGTCAGGAATAGCACTTGCTCAGTTTTGTTTTTGCTCACCGGAAATTCGCCGTACACCCGACTTCCCGTCGTAACTCGAACCTGCTGGGGTCTGCGGCGCTGCGTTACGCTGAGGTTTGAGCACCGGAAGTCATCCCAGTTCAAAGACACCGGCCGTGGTGGCGTCTTGTTTGTAGCGGAATATTGCCCAGTAAAGTCAGTGCTTGGGGCAGTTTACTGCCGGTCTTTGATCCCAGTGAAGATGGTCTCTGTTCAAACAAGTGCCTGAGTCATTGTAGGACACTTTCTATAAGGCATCTGAATAAAGAAACCTTCGTAGTTCCTTTAAAAAATTGAAAACTGGTCTTAGAAGTTAACGGCTACGTACACGTCTTTCGGATGGTTTTACTTGAAGCCTAATCAACGACGTGAATTAGTCACGGCCCTGACGTTCTTTCGTAGAACGTTCATTTTATAGAAGTCCCCAAGAATGTCGCATTTAAAACTTTACCATCCAATACAGGACACTATGTAAGGAATCTTCATCCACATAAGATGAACAATTCAGCCATCGCCTGACATCAGATGACAGACTCGATTCTCTCCCCGCGCGGCAGGGTGTCTCGTTTCGATTCCACTCACTAGATGGCAGCAGCGTAAGCGCCTGAAGGTATACTGCGCCGCAAGGCAGCTCGGCGCCCAACGCACGGGCGCTGCACTGCCGGCGGGGACAACGCGTGACCACGGGGACAATGCTGAGAGTTTTATGACTCCTGTGGGCTGTCCATGGAGCATCTTATTGTTTATGGTGAAAATTGCACTTTGTGTTTCTTATGGACTTCGGTTCCCTTTTGAAACTTCGATCATTTTCGTTTCGATGTGAGTGAGATATGTCTAATGTCTAGTTTATGGTAATTGTCCAAGCTATTAAGCACCATTTAAAGTCCGACGCATGATCCAACACTCAATGCACCGCATCTGTATGAGTCATTATTCATTCTTCCTTGACCTGAGGTCACAAATCACCATTCACCACACATACACACACCTCCCCTCCGCTCCCTCCCCATCCCTCACCCCACCATGCACCGCCACGAAAAGGCGTGCAAGCCGTGCACAGCGGAACAGCCGCCCACAGTAGCTGCCGCCGCGGCGATTCGGGCCGTGACCGACACCCGTGTGTGTGCTGCGACCGCCGACCCAGCGGGGGTCCGAGGCACAACCCGCCACTGAGCCGCGGCGGCTTCTTCAAACAATTCGCCGCGGCCGTGGGACGGTGTGCCGCGGAGACCGACCACGTGGAGCGTGTAGAAGTCGCTGAAGGGGGTAGTCGGTGGTTAGGAAGGAGTTGGGGGACATAACAATCATGGTAATGCTGGTTTGAATGGGAATGGATGCTCGGGAAGTGGTTCGTAATTGGTGCTGCAGTCTTACAAATGGACACTAAATGGCGACGAGAGGGAATAGTGATGGCTTTCAATGTTATCTGCATAACATTGTGGTTCTGTGTGCAAGTGCTTTGGGGTGAGCACTTTCACCACAACTTCTGCAAAATGTCAGTTATTTGTGATTTGTGAATTATTCTTCTTCCTCTGTATAAATACAAAACATTTCTTTGTGAAAACTTCCAAATAAATTCCCATCATACGAGTTCAGACGGGCTAGCCACAATCACACGCCAGTAAGTCTTTGACGGTCACATCATACTCAAGCCTTCCACGTCAACCACTACTAATATCCCCACCGTACATTTACGAGCGCATCATTCTATTACGAAACAAGCGCCATACATGCCATTTAGCCCACTCTCGGCAGCGATGAGACTCATAAGGCCGGCGCTGCTGTGAATCGGCTGACGACGGAGCTCCGAGTGACTGATAAGATGTCCACATGTCGTCCGGCGATTTATTGCCGGGTTGAGGCGGGTACGCGGCAGTGGATGCCATGCGGTATAGCGGTCATTGCTGGCCGAAAAATACCCACGGATGGACCGCCGAACGGACAAATGCCGGTTCCGGGTCCGGCGGGAGTTGCTGTTTTGTGTTGGTGAGGCCGGAACGGTGATGGCGTTAATTGTCGTAATGAAGGAAGTGTCATCAGCGCGGTTAACGAATCCAATATATTGTGAGCAATTGATTATATAGATTTATGATGCCATTTTAATTGGTGCGAATGAACCCTTAGTTAGCTGAACAGCGAACATATCGACCTACAAAGACCTACCATTGCCGTTTATTTTGAATGCATCCTAAAAATCGCCTTTCCCCACGAATCATTGAAAGTATGTATGTATGAATTGAATATGATGATTTTCTGTTGTTTCCCAATGAATGAGTGGGTGGCTGTGGGTACTTCTGCTCACCCTTGGGGATGAGGATTGAGGGCCCGTTACTAACGACACCAGGGACCCACCATATGACATTGCCTGCGCTTGGTTGACCTTTGTTAGGTCACCATACCTGACGGGCCGTATTCACGTCGACTTCGTAAGTCAATTTTCTTTTGTAAGTATAATTTGGTATTCACGTCAACACTTCTTAAGTTTTTCCTTACGAAATGTCTGGATATCTACGAAAATCGGTATTCACGTCGAATTCCTAAGTGCAAATGGCATTCACGTCGAAATTCGTAGGAAATGTCTTACGAAATGCGTAAGAAGTGTTGGGTGCATTGACCTTTGCTTTAACCATTGAGATTTGGGGATCTTCCTTGTGAGGATGTTCATAACATTGAACATATTTTCACGTAACGAGTCCGAGAGATATAAAATGACGATAATAACTCAAGTTTATTGTAAGAGACAAAGCTTTCGATACGTGTCGCATAGTATCTTGATCACTGTCAATGAGATGAAGAATACCTACCTACCATATTC
>NW_024884130.1:0-21571 GCF_019059575.1 Amphibalanus amphitrite | reverse complement strand
GAAAGTTCATCAAAGTGAATACGCTGCTGCGCCGGATCAAAACCAAAATAGGCCCGGGCACCGTCAAACCCCACGGGCACCGTGTCTTCTGTCGGCTTCAGCGCACCCGCGCCAATATCCAGCGTGCCATCGGTAGAGGCCAGATTGCCTTCGTCATCAATTTCCGCACGCAGCGCCCCGGACACGGGTGCATCCAGCACCTCAAGCCAGGCCAAAGCCGGGGCCTGACTTGCGAATCAGATGCAGGCAGGCCGATTACATTGGTCGCCAGCACCGCCCGTCGGGATCCTTTAAATGAGGTAAAGGAAACCGCGGCCTGGGCCGGTTTGTCTTCGCCATAAAGCAGCTGAAACCCCAGGCGAGTTCCAGCTTATCCGGCTGTTGTGTCAGTTCAAACGCGCCGCCTCTGCGATCCAGAATTTCGCCGCGCGCACATCTTCGTATTGAAAGGTGAAATCTTCCGCGGACATCATCCGCACAGATGCAAGTTCCGGCGTTTCAAAGATCCGGTCAATGCCATCCAGAATATCAGCAAGGTTCCCGGTGCCCTGCAACGCGCTGCCATCCGGGCTTTCAAGCGCCATATCAAACAGCCCGTCAGGATCACGGCGCAGGGCCATGAAACCACCATTCACCGTGACATCCAGCGGGGCAACAGTGGCACGCAGCAGTTCACGACGCGACAGTGTCACCCGGATATTGCGCAGTTCCGCAATCGGCAGGTTGGTCTGATCCGCAAGCGCCAGGCGTTCAATCCGGATCTGTGGCTGCCATTCTTCGGTCAGGATCACATCAATCCGGCCCAGATCCATCTGACCACCGGCAAGAGATTCCCCCAGAACCTTTTCAACACGCACCGCCAGGAATTCTGGTGCTTTCACCGCGCGCCCCGCGACAAGTGCCAGTGCGATCGGCACCAGCACCGCCAATATCGCAAAGAGAACCAGCAGGCTGAAAATCGTCGCATGGCGCTGACGCCAGGGTTTTCTTCGGTTTTTTCGGTTTGCGACGACGTTTTTTACGCCCCTGTTCCAGATGCGGCTGCAACGTCGCCATCAATTGTTCCGGACGGATTTCCTCGTCAGGCACAGCAACAGGTGCAGCGGTTTCAGCCTCTGCATCTTTCGTTTCTTCCAGATCCTTTTCGGGGGTCGTCATCCCGTCTCCGGTTGTTCCTGATCCGCACGACACAGGCTGTCGCACCGGTTTCGCTTTATCTTCGCGCGTTGCACGCTAAAACGGAACCAGAATCTTTGTGAAGGGAAGAGAAGCCCATGCCAACCGATACATCCTACACCCCACCTGAAACTGGCGAAAAAGCGCCTGATTTCGCTTTGCCATCAGATGATTGCGGTGACATCACCCTGTCAGATCTGACGGGCAGCGCGGTTGTGTTGTTTTTCTACCCCAAAAACAACACGCCGGGCTGCACCAAAGAAGCCTGCGGGTTTTCTGATGACAAAGCCGCATTTGAAGCCGCGGGCGCGCGCGTTTTCGGGATTTCCAAAGACAGCCTGAAGAAACACGAAAACTTCCGCAAGAAACACGGGCTGACCGTGCCCCTTCTGTCGGATGCCGACAGTGACACCTGTGAAAAATACGGCGTCTGGAAAGAAAAGAAGATGTACGGCAAGACCTTCTGGGGCATTGAACGCACGACAATTCTGATCGCGTCTGACGGCACAATTGCCCGGATCTGGCGCAAGGTGAAAGTGCCTGGTCATGTCGAAGAAATCCTGGCCGCCGTGAAGGAGCTGTCCGCATGATGACCCTGTCGGAAATGGCGGTAGATGTGCTGACCTGCGCGGATGGCCGTGAAAAGGCGGCGCGCAGCCTGGCACATGGCAAGGCCTGGTTTGACATGCGCAAGGCTGGTGATCTGCCTGACATCGGCACAGCCAGCCCGCCGGATTTCCCGGCACGTCCCGACAAACCGGAACTGCTTTCACCGCGTGACGTGCCCCGCCGCCGTCCCGGAACCGACGCCGGGCGCATCGCACTTTTGCACGCTGTGGCGCATATTGAACTGAATGCGGTTGATCTGCACTGGGATATCATTGCCCGGTTTGCTGATGTGAAAATGCCTGGTGGTTACTATGATGACTGGGTCAAGGCCGCCATGGAAGAAAGTAATCATTTCAATATGGTATCTGATTGTCTTGAACGTCTTGGCAGCCATTATGGCGCACTCCCGGCCCATGCCGGCATGTGGCGGGCGGCGGAAGATACGGCAGAAGATTTCATGGGACGGCTGGCGGTTGTCCCCATGGTTCTGGAAGCTCGCGGCCTGGATGTCACCCCCGGCATGATCGAAATTTTCCGCAAGGCGAAAGACGATGAATCTGTTGCCGCGCTTGAAGTGATCTATGCCGAAGAAGTCGGCCATGTGGCCTATGGATCCAAATGGTTCCACTTCCTCTGTGGCCGTCATGAACTGGACCCGAAGGAACAGTTTCACAGCCTTGTACGCAAATATTTCCACGGGTTGCTGCGTCCGCCGTTTAACGAAGAAAAACGCGCCGAAGCGGGCCTGCCGCCTGATTTCTACTGGCCCCTGACAGAAGATCTGCCCCAGGAATAACCCCATCAAATCCGGTATCTTCCCGGTGAAATTCCATCAGATCAGACAAAAAACCGGCCATAACCCGCCGGTTTTTATCATTTTGACCCGGTGTCGCGCAAAAATTCTTGCCCCAAAGCCGGGGTGGCGCTAACAGATTACCAAAGCCTTAACCTGTGAAAACAGGCTGGCATTGAGGGGTTCTTCAGGCGGTTCACGACTCCACCTGCCGGAACTTGGGACGAAATATCAGCGACCGGGGAACTGTTTCGCTGTCAGGGTTATGCGGCCCTGTGTGACGGGTTAAGTGACGTGGCATTTACTAAGCTGAATTCTTTGCTGGAAAAGCGTTTTCCGGACAGACGTATCTTTTTGCGTTCTGATGAGGAAACCCGTTTTATCCGTCTTTCGCCTCTGGCGCAGGTCACCGCACTGACCGGTGTCACCCTGACATTTTCCTGGACCGTTCTGGCAACCGCCATTCTTCTGATGGATAACATTGGTGCCGGATCTGTCCGTGATCAAAGCCAGCGGGAAAAAGTCCTTTACGAAGAACGTCTGAACACCCTGTCCTCTGAACGCGATCAGCGCGCCGCCGAAAGCCTTGCTGCACAAGCACGCTTTAACGTGGCGCTGGCCGAAGTTTCTGCCATGCAAAGCCAGCTTCTGGCCGCTGAAGATCGCCGCCGCGAGCTGGAAACCGGGCTTGAGGTCATTCAGGGCAAATTGAATTCTGCCCTGTCAGAACGCGATAATGCCCGGGACAATGTGAACACGCTGACCGCTGAACTGGCCGGTGAAACCGGATCTGCCCGCACAGAAGCGTCCAGTGTTGCAGATGTCGAAAACACCCTTGATTTCCTGACTGTTGCGCTGGAACAGACCGCGGATGAACGTGACCGTATCGCAGGTTTCGCCACAGCGCATGAAAACACCGTGAAAGACCTGCTGTTTGAAGCCCGCCTGGTGGAACAACGCAATGACCGGATTTTTCAACAGCTTGAAGATGCGGTCACCGTTTCCCTGAAGCCGCTGGATGATATGTTCCGCGCCGTGGGCCAGGACCCGGATCGTCTGATTGAATCCGTGCGTCAGGGCTATTCCGGCCTTGGTGGCCCGCTGACACCGCTGCTGGTGCCTGGTGCTGATGGCCAGATCGATGCTGACAGCCTGCGCGCCAATGCTATTCTGCGCGAAATGGACCGCGTGAACCTTTACCGTATCGCCGCACAGAAGGCGCCTTTCGCCATGCCTGTGCGCGGGAACTTCCGTTTTACATCTGGTTTTGGCCGTCGCTGGGGCCGGATGCACAATGGTACAGACTTTGCCGGGGCCCATGGCACCCCGATTTACGCAACGGCGGATGGCGTTGTGACACATGCTGGCTGGCAGTCGGGCTATGGCCGACTGGTGAAAATTCAGCATGATTTTGGTATCGAAACCCGCTATGCACATCAGACCCGTCTTCACGTTCGTGTCGGCGAACGTGTGTCGCGTGGTCAGCAAATCGGCGAAATGGGGAACACCGGACGTTCGACCGGCACCCATCTTCACTATGAGATCCGCGTCGGCGGAACACCCGTAAATCCCATGAACTATATCAGGGCAGCCCAAGATGTTTTCTAAGAGCAAAATCCACGAACCAGGTCCAAAAGCAGGTTCTGACGACACTTCCAAACCAGCAACAGCACCGGTTGAAAAGCCAGCTGCGCCTGCACCCGCTGCGGCGGCCCCTGCCCCAAAGGCAAAGCCACCGGCGTCCCAACTGTCCTCTGACCTGCATATCACAGGTAACCTTAAGACAACCGGCGACATCCAGGTTGAAGGCCAGATTGACGGCGACATCCGCGCACATCTGCTGACAGTTGGCGAAGGTGCCACTGTACGCGGCGAAGTTGTTGCTGATGACGTGGTTGTCAACGGCCGTATCGTTGGTCGTGTGCGTGGCCTGAAAGTCCGCCTGACCTCTACTGCGCGTGTGGAAGGTGACATCATTCACAAAACCATCGCGATTGAATCTGGTGCGCATTTCGAAGGCTCTGTCCAGCGCCAGGATGACCCACTGAACGCATCTGCCAACGCAAAGCCTGCCGCGAAATCTGAATAATCAGGTTTTGCCAGAGTATGAATTTGAAAGGGCACCCACTGTGGTGCCCTTTTTGTCGTTATAGTAAATTGGGCTTTTAGACCTTTGCATCCACTACCTGCTATCATCTCTCGTCGGTAGTGGCTTCCATCTCCGCACGACACCGCTCTTCTGCAATTTTAAGTGCATCGACCCTCGACCTGGAAAACATACTCTGATCGACGCACCGGCCGGCTCCGTTTTCCGAGAGCCAATCCAGATGTTTCCCGACAACTCCGGCCATCATGCGCCGACAGAAAGCTGACGATGCGAAATCGCCATATTGTTCTTGCAGAAACGCATAGAGGTTTTCAATCTGGGCGCCCCCTGCCTGCCCGGGATTTTCGACAACCCGCGTGAAAAGCAAATCTTCAGTTTCCGGGATCATGCCATGCTTTCGGATGATTGCTTCAATCGACGGCAACTGATGCACTTCATGATCCATATCCCAAAGACGTAATAACCTGGTGTAATAAGGGACAAACAAAGAACTACTTTCAGCCAGAACGCTCAGCGGCACTTCACCAAACTGCGTTTCTTCATTCTCCCAAAGACCTCCGCCAGACAAATTTAATCTGTCTGCAAACACGATTAAATCTTCCATTTTCTGAAGCACGTTCTTTAATTGCCAATGAAGCCCGTCATTTTTGGCAACCTCAATCCAGAAACGTCGGTTCTCAATCGTCCATGGAAGGAATTCTTCCTCTGAATAGTCAATCTCTTCGTCTGGCACCATATACTGCTGCGCGCGCAATTCTGGTGTAAACCAAAACAACCTGTTGGGGCCTTCATTCACGAATTCGGCATCCCCTTCATGCAATCCGACGCGGATATTCAGCGCAAAGAAGCAATCATCCCCTTGCTCTAAGCGCGCGTGTATCCAATCTAAAGCGGCATCAAACTCAGAAAGTATTTTCTGCAGTTCGTGAGTGGTTCCGGCGCTTCCCGTCCCGATTGTAATGATCCACTGATCGCCATTGCTAATTACATTGTCCGGTGCACATTCCATTACCTATCCCTTATTTTAGTTTATCCCCGCGTCCGCTTACGCCGTGTGACAGGCACCAGCGTCAGGCGATAAAGATGCCAGGATGCATGTCCCAGCACCGGCAGCACAACCAGCAGGCCGATAAAGCCCGACAGCATGCCAATAAACATCATAACCCCGATCAGCACGGCCCAGAACATCATCACACCGAAATTTGCGGCCACCGTCTGCACAGACAGGATCATCGCGGTGATGTAATCCATCTCAAGATCCAGCAGCATTGGCAGGGTCATCACAGTGATCGCGTATAAAAAGAACGACAGCGCCGCGCCAACCACGGTGCCAAACATCAGCATGATCAACCCGTTTCCTGTCATGAAGAACCCGGGATCAGACACATTGACCAGCGACATTGTCCCCAGAAACAGTGCAAAAATCATATGCGAGATGAAGAACCAGAACAGAAAGATAAAGATCACAATCGCGCAGACGGACGGGATCTGACGATCCTTCTGCCGCCAGATCACCCCCAGGACTTCGCGCCATTCCAGCGGCAGCCCGGCCTCAATCCGGTGGCTGACCTCATACAGACCAATCGCGGCAAAAGGCCCGACCAGCGGAAAACCAAAGACCGCCAGCACAAGCCAGTAGCTTTGCCCCGTCGCCATGGTGATCCAGGTCATGATCCAGCCTGCGATCATATAGGTCGCGGCAAAGAACAGCCCGAACATCGGCGCTTTGCGAAAATCAGCAAAGCCGCGCCCCATGGCGGTCTTCAGGGTTGAAATCGAAATTTCCGCGATATCCGGCCGCGGTGATGCCTCTGGCACAGTGTTCTCTGCCATGGGTCGCCTTCCTGTCGTGCAGCGGTTTCGCGCGTGTCCTCTGGCGCCCTCCTCCGCTCCAGGTCCACCCGCTGCTGTTATTGTGGCATCAGGCTAGCAAGGGACAGTTTGCCGCGCCAGCATTTTGTCGCAGGCTTGCCCTGAAACCATGCGTCACGAAAGTCGCTTATTCCTGGGAAACACCACAAAGCGGTGGGCGTGGTGTCCCCATCCCGCCGGAGGACATGCCTTCATACCAGCCCGCCCCAAAAGTGATCAGCTGCATTTCGAAAGACAGATGCGCATTGGTATTGCGCCCCTTACTCAGCTCTTCAAGAATTTGCCCGCTCTGCGTTCCGAAAACATCGCCATCCGCGCAATCCGCTGCGTTCCCCGGCCTGCCGGCAGTTTCGATAAAGGGGACGAAAACGTCCCTCAGAACACCATGGTTCTCAAGAATCTCATCCGTTGCCGTTGCCTCTGCACAGCTTCCATGCAGAACCTGAAATCCGGGAGGTGTGCGCAATGGGTCATCGGAATAAAACCGCAGCTCACCGCTCAGTATCCCGGCCGCGAGAAATCGCGTATACGCCTGAAAAGCCTTCTCCCGATCCCAACCACGGCTTAGCATAGTCAACTTTACGACGTCCAGCCCTTCCAGGAAGCATCCTGGTTCTTCAAATTCCAGAAAAGCATCCGGAGCAGAAATTGCAGGTTGGATATCGGGATCATCCAGAGAAATCTCGCTCACCACCTGCGGCAAGCTGATCTGACAGATCGGTTCTGGCAGAAAGGCCCAGTGGCCAGACCTGACAACGTCCGGCCCCTCCTTCAACGCATCGATCACCGCCTGCTCAAATCCCGCCTCAAGCGCTGCCGCCTCAGTTGACGGACCAATTGCGCAGCCATGCGGTCCCAGGAACTCTGTCAGGGGGACCTGGGCGGTGACGGGCATGGCCACTGGCAGCAGACATGCCACAATCAGATTTCTCAACATCATACTCTGTAAATCCTGTCTCTTTCTTTTCAGCGAAAATATCCCCGCCGGAGGCAAAAAAGTAAAGGGCACCCGCCTGAAAGGCGGGTGCCCCCGAAATAAAACCCGGCGTGACCGTCAGGCCGCGCAATCTCTCTTATAATCAGTCGTCGCCCTGGGCTTCGCCGCGGGACTTACCCGCAACATCCATCGCCAGTGTCGCCGCCATAAGCCCATCCAGCGCACCATCCAGCACCCCTTTGGTGTCAGAGGTCTCATAGTTGGTCCGCAGGTCTTTCACCATCTGGTAAGGCTGCAGCACGTAAGACCGGATCTGGTTGCCCCAGCCCGCGTCACCGGCGTTTTCATGCACTTCATTCACCAGCGCAGATCGTTTATCCAGCTCGATCTGGTACAGACGCGATTTCAGCGCTTTCATCGCGATGTCGCGGTTCTGGTGCTGGGATTTCTCAGAACTTGTGGTCACGATACCGGTTGGCATGTGGGTGATCCGCACGGCAGAGTCCGTGGTGTTCACGTGCTGACCACCAGCACCGGACGACCGGTAGGTATCAATCCGCAGATCAGACGGGTTTACTTCGATTTCAATATTGTCATCCACAACCGGATAAACTTTGACCGAGGTAAAGGACGTGTGACGCTTTGCGGCGGAATCAAACGGCGAAATCCGCACCAGGCGATGCACACCGCTTTCAGACTTCAGCCAGCCATAGGCGTTATGACCAGAAATCTTATAAGCCGCAGATTTGATGCCTGCTTCTTCACCGGCGCTCTCAGATTGCAGTTCAACCTTATAGCCCTTCTTTTCCGCCCAACGCACATACATGCGTGCCAGCATTGACGCCCAGTCACAGCTTTCTGTGCCACCGGCACCAGAGTTGATCTCAAGGAAGGTATCATTGCTGTCGGCTTCCCCGTCCAGCAGTGCCTCAAGCTCTTTCTCAGCGGCTTTCTCAACCAGGGCTTTCAGCGCCTCTTCTGCGTCTTTGATGACTTCTTCGTCTTCTTCCATCTCGCCAAGTTCAATCAGCTCAACGTTGTCAGACAGATCCTGCGCGATGCCTTTGCAGGTATCCAGCGCATCCACCAGCATCTGACGTTCGCGCATCAGCTTCTGTGCGTTTTCCGGATTGTCCCAGAGGGTCGGATCTTCAACACGTGCGTTGAATTCTTCCAGACGATGCGGCGCAGTTTCCCAATCCAGGCGCTGCTTCAGCAGTGCAATGGATTTTTCAATGGCCTCAACCCAGTTCTGTGCTTCCGCGCGCATGGCTTTTCCTCTGATCATATTTGTAGCGGTGATAGCAACGCCCCGCCGCGCCGTCCAGCACCCGCAGGGCGGATACTGTTGCGTTTTTCATGAAATTGCAGGCCGCGTCAGTATTCGCCGCCATCCAGCAGGTCAAAACTGTTGGCCTGACCGCCGATTTCCACCTGACGCCCGGTGGATGTGGTCACGGTCTGCACATTGTCCCGTGCTTCCTCAAACAGCGGCAGGTTGGCCCCCATGGCGAAACCACCGTCAATTGTGGCCCCCAGACCAAAGACAGGTTCTTCCCCATCCCGGAAATATTCCGCAACCACATTGTCGCCGGATGCATCATTGGCCAGACGTGCGCCAGAGAAACGGTCAATCTTAATGAAGTGCCCGCCTTCCGGTACGTCAAAGGCACCGCCACCGTATTTCTCGGTCGCTTCCTGCATGAAACGGTTAAAGACCGGTCCACAGAAACCACCACCGGATGCCCCACGCCCCAGCGGACGCGGGCGGTCATACCCGATGTAACAGCCTGCAACGATGTTTGACGTAAAGCCAACGAACCACACATCGCGTGCTTCGTTGGTTGTCCCGGTTTTACCGGCCACAGGCACATTCAGGTTCACACGCCCCGACGCTGTCCCGCGTTCCACAACGCCGCGCATCATAGATGTCAGCTGATACGCGGTGATCGGATCCATCACCCGTTCACGGTCAGATGTGATGCGCGGGCCATAGCCCGGCGTAATCACGTCGTCATTACAATCTGTACACTGGCGTTGGTCGTGACGGTAAATGGTGCGACCCCAACGGTCCTGCACACGGTCCACAAGTGTAGGTTCCACGCGTTCGCCACCATTGGCAAACATGGCATAGGCCGACACGATCTTAAACAATGTGGTTTCCTGCGCACCAAGCGCGTTCGACAGGAACGGGTTCATGCGGTCATAGACGCCAAAACGTTCCGCATAGCCGCCCACAACATCCATGCCAATTTCCTGCGCCAGGCGCACGGTCATCAGGTTCCGCGACCGTTCAATCCCGGTGCGCAGCGGTGTCGGGCCATAGAACTGACGGCTGGCGTTTTGTGGCCGCCAGATGCCTGCACCGGTCTGAACTTCGATCGGAGCGTCAATGACGATGGTTGCAGGTGTAAACCCGCTGTCCAGCGCCGCCGCATAGACGAAAGGTTTGAAGGAAGACCCCGGCTGACGTTGCGCCTGGGTTGCGCGGTTAAAGACCGAGGACTGGTAAGAGAACCCGCCCTGCATCGCAATCACACGGCCTGTGTTCACATCCATCGCCATAAAGCCGCCCTGGACCTCAGGCACCTGGCGCAGGGTCCAGCGGATAAAGCTGCCATCACTGTCGCTGGTCATGGCGCGCACATGTACAACATCGCCGACCTCAACCAGATCACCGGCATTGCGGGCCTGACGAGCAAGGCTGCCATCTTCCAGAAGCTTCCGCGCCCAGGTCACATCGCGGGGTACGATCCAGTGACCATCTGCGTCTTCTTCCACACCTTCAATGCCGATACGGGCGTGGGTGCTGCTAACGTCCAGAACAACCGCCGGGAACCAGCCTTCGATATCACGGGCAATTTCAACATCTGCAAGCGCCGCACGCCAGTTTTCTTCGCCGTCCAGCAGGGACGGATCGACCTGATCCACGATACCGTGCCAGATGCCCCGGCCCCGGTCATAATCCTCAAGCGCCTTGCGCAGGGAAGAAGCTGCGACGGGCTGAAGTTCAGGGTCCATGGTGGCGCGCACAGAGAGACCACCAGTGAAGAATTCCTCTTCCCCGAAATCCTCAGACAGCTGACGGCGGATTTCATCGGTAAAGTAATCACGTGGCGGCAGCGAACGGCGGAAAGCCGGGTAATCGCCATTCTGAACCGTCCGCAGCGGCGCTTCGCGGGCTTCATTATAGGCCAGTTCACTGACATAGCCGTTTTCATACATTTCCTTCAGTACGAAATTACGACGGGTCACAGCGCGTTCATATTCGCGCACCGGATGATAGTTCGACGGGCCTTTTGGCAGGGCGGCCAGATAGGCGACCTCTTCCAGATCCAGTTCGGACAGGGTTTTGTTGAAATAGGTCTGCGCCGCAGCGGCCACCCCGTAGGAATTCTGGCCCAGGAAGATTTCGTTCAGATAAAGTTCAAGGATCGCTTCTTTATCCAGCGTGCCTTCGATCCGGGCCGCCAGGATGATTTCCTTGATCTTACGTTCCAGACGACGTTCACCGCCCAGAAGGAAGTTCTTCATCACCTGCTGTGTGATCGTGGACGCCCCACGCAGACGCCCGCCCCGCGCCGCATCCCGTACAGCTGCCAGAATACCCAGGGCATCAAAGCCACCGTGATTGTAGAAATTCTTGTCTTCCGCAGAAATAAACGCCTGTTTCACCAGATCAGGAATGTCATCCGCCGGGGTAAACAGACGGCGTTCACGGGCGAATTCATCCATGATCCGCCCTTCACCGGAATAAATCCGGCTGATGGTTGGCGGTGTATATTGCGACAGCTGTTCATGGTTCGGCAAATCGCGCCCATACATGACAAACACCGCAGCAAGCCCCAGCATCGCCATAAAGACCCCGAGGGTGATAAAACTGAACACGCCGCCCAGCATTCTTGAAATAAAAGCGATCACTCTGTTGCTCCGGCCTGCTCGGCATCTGTTCTGGCGTCTGTTCTGCTGATCTTACCACAAAACCGCGATTCCTGTCTGCGCAACATAAAGCGCCCCTGTCCTGGCGTCAAAACGCTTCGGCCATCTGTTGCCTGCTTCATGCTGCCTTGCCCATGAACCGTTGCATTTGCGCAAGCAGCGGCGGGTGAGATCTTCACTGCCGTATCAGCTGCGCTTCTGCGGCGTCCTGCAGGGCCCATTCCTGAAGCGCGCGACGGATGGCGCGGGTCATGGATTGTTCCCATTCAGAAGATAAGATCCGGTTCAGATCGTTTGGGTTGTTCATAAAGCCCAGTTCAATCAGAACAGACGGAATATCCGGCGCTTTCAGCACGGAAAATCCGGCCTCAAGATGCGGGCGTTTGTACAAATTGCCGATGTCCTGGCGGATGCTTGCAACCAGCTGCTGCGCCAGATGGGTGCTGCGCGGGGCGGTTTCGCGGCGGGCCATATCCATCAGAACCATGGCGATCTGATCATCATGCCGGCGCAGATCCACCCCCGCCAGCAGGTCTTCGCGATCATGACGTTCCGCAAGCAGGGCTGATGCCCGATCCGAGGCTTCATCAGACAATGTATAAATCGTGGTTCCGGTCGCCTGGCCTTCAGACACTGTATCTGCGTGCAGGGAAATAAACAGATCGGCGCGGGCGGCACGGGCGATGGTCACCCGACGTTCCAGCGAGATAAAGCTGTTATCGTTGCGCGTCAGAACCACGTTAAATCCGCCAGCCCGCACCAGTTCCTCGCGCAGGGCACGGGCGAAATCCAGCATGAGATCAGCTTCGTTCAGGCCCTGTCGCTGCGCCCCCGGATCCACACCGCCATGACCCGGATCAAGCACCACAGTCAGCGCACGATCGCCTTGCTGGCGGCGAATGATTTCACCAGGCACGTCGACCACATCTTCATCCGCAGCCACCCCGGTTTCCGGCGCACCTGCCCCGGCAAGAAATGCCTCTTCCGGTACAGAAATGACATTCAGGTTCAGGGTGGCCTGCTGGCTGGCGTCATCAATGCGCATGAAGGCACTGCGCACCCCCAGAGGCTGGTTCAGTTCCAGCACCAGTCGTGACCAGCCCGGACGCAAAGCCCCGGCACGCAGATCAGAGACACCGGAAAGATTGCGCAGCTTTGTGCGATCCAGATCACGCCAGGTGACCTCGTTGAAATCCAGAACCAGACGCATGGGGTCCGCCAGGGTATACACCTGAAATGGCACGCCCTGCGACAGGGTCAGCGCCATGCTGAAGCCGCCATCTGTTGCCTCTGTCACAATGGTACTGTCAGGGATCACCCGGGCCTGACCGGTGAAACGGTCCTGGGCTTTGATCGGCTGCGACGCCAGCAGAGCCAGCCCCAGAAAGGCGGCGATAAAACCATTCGCGCGAAGTTTTGTGATCATCTGCTCTGCTTTGCTTGCCGGGGTTTTGCGCCTTTATCCCCTAAGTCCGGCGCGCTGTGAAGGGTGCAATTCACACGCCTATCGGCACCTTCCCGCCCGTTCCCTGTCACAATCGCGCCAACAGGCCCAGGCCGCTTGCCTATTGCTTCACCACACCACTAGACTGCCCCGTAATCCACATGCCGTGGCCAGAGGATACGAATGTTTTTGCACAAGTTTATTCAGAAACACATCACCCGCCCGCTGAAAATGCTGTGCGCGGCGGGGATTATGACACTGCCCCTTGCACAATCCGCAACGGCCCAGAACCTGATCCGGGATGCGGAACTTGAACATTCCCTGACAGAACTGGCCCGTCCGATCCTGAATGCCGCCGGTCTGTCGCCTTCGCGGGTAAAGATCATCGTGCTGAGTGACCGTTCCCTCAACGCTTTCATCATTGATACGCGCCATATCTTCATTCACTCGGGTCTGATCACCCGCATGGAAGATCCTTCTATGTTGCAGGCCGTGATCGCCCATGAAGCCGCCCATATCGCCAATGGCCATATCTCGCGGCGTCTCGCGAATATGCGGTCTTCACGCACAGCCGCGGGCTTTGGTCTGTTGCTGTCAGCCTTTGTCGCCGCCGCAGGCAGCCCCGAGGCCGCATCCGGTATTGCCGCCGGGTCTGTCGGCACATCCCAGCGGGTGCTGTTTGCCCATACCCGTGGCGAAGAAAGTTCTGCCGATCAGTCCGGCGCGCGTTTTATGGCGAATGCCGGTGTTAATCCCGAAGCAATGGTGCGCGTGCTGGATCTGCTGCATGGTCAGGAAGTCCTGTCCGTTGGTCGTCAGGACCCATACGCCCGCACACACCCATTGTCGTCTGAACGCCGCCGTCAGGTGCGGGGCTATGCCGCCGCTTATGGGGGCAATTCAGAAATCACCCCGACCGCGCAATACTGGTTCGACCGGGCACGGGCAAAACTGTCTGCCTTCACAGGAAATTCGCGGGAAACCCTGCGGCGTCTGCGCCGGACACGCGGCAATGATGTGACAGAAACCGTGATCCTGCAGCGCGCCATCGCCTTTCACCGCCAGGCCAACACCCGCAAAGCACTGGAAAATGTGAACGCCCTGATCAACGCCCGCCCGAATGATCCGTACTATCATGAACTTAAAGGTCAGATCCTGCTGGAAAGCCGCGAGGCCACCCGTGCGGTGCAAAGCTATCGCCGCGCCGCCCAGATCCTGCCGGATCAACCGCTGATCCTTGCGGGCTATGGCCGTGCCCTGCTGGCAGCCGACACCCAAAGCAGCCTGCGCGAGGCCAAACGCGTGCTGGAACGGTCCTACAGTCATGATCCGCGCCAGCCCCGGATGCTGCGTGATCTGGCGGTGGTTTACAGCAAAACCGGCAACCCGGGCATGGCGTCACTGGTGACAGCGGAACGCTATGCCCTGGCCGGCAATACAGGCAACGCAGAAATTCACGCCCGGCGTGCGGCAGATCAGCTGCCCCGGGGATCCCAGGGGTGGAACCGCGCCCAGGATATGCTACGAAGTGCCAACTAACCTTCAGAGAGAGAATAAGAATGATCCGTAAATACCTGAAATCAAATGCCGTTGGCCTTTGCTTGCGGGCAGCACTGCTCTCTCTGCGCAGGCGTTTGATCTGTCCGCCATGACTGAAGCCGAAGAGGTTGAGTTCGGCGAAGCCGTGCGCGCTTACCTTCTGGAAAACCCCGAAGTCATCATGGAAGCCGTCGCCATTCTGCAGGAACGCGAAGCGCAGCAGGAAGTCGCCCGCGACGTGGATCTTGTGGCTGGCAATCTGGATGCGCTGCACAATGACGGGTTTTCCTGGCAGGGTGGCAATCCTGACGGCGACATCACCATCGTTGAATTCCTGGATTACCGCTGTGGCTATTGCAAACGCGCCCACCCCGAAGTCGCGTCCCTGCTGGCGGAAGATGGCAACATCCGCCTGATCGTGAAGGAATATCCGATCCTTGGCGAAGAAAGCGTTCTGGCATCCCGTTTTGCGATTGCTGTGAAACAGCTGCATGGGGATGACGCTTATAAGCTTGTGCAGGATGCGCTGATGGCGATGCGCGGCAATGTGAACGAAGCCAGCCTGACCCGCATCGCAGGTGAATTCGGCCATGACATGGCGGCAATTGCAACGCAGATGAATTCTGAAGACGTCTCTGATGTGATCCGCGATACCCGTCTTCTGGGCCAGCGCATGCAGATTTCCGGCACCCCAAGCTTTGTGATCGGTGATCACCTGCTGCGGGGCTTCCTGCCACAGGCCGGTATGCAGGACATCGTCGCCGATCAACGCGACAAGGGCTGAAAATAACCGCCATATTTCACCCGATGCGGCCGCCGCATCGGGTTTTTATTTGCTTAATGTATCTGGTTTTCGGTTTCCCCCATGCCCCACACGTCCTCTTCTGCGTCACCTGCCCCGACACAATCCGAAAAAATCGCAGGCCTTGAATCACTGCCTGATATTGCGGATGAAATGCTGGCCTGGCGCAGGGGCTATTACAGGCGTATGCAGCCCTGGATAATCAGTTGCGCCACAATTTTTGTGCTTTCTCTGCTTCGGGCGTTCAGCACAGGCGGTTTCGCGGCCTTCCTTTGTTTCATCCTCGGCTTTGCCCTGTGCGGCATGCTGATCTACCCGGCAGCAAAAATCAGCAAAGACCTGCAGGAACAGGCCCTGCCCGTTATCTGCACTGCGATCGGCCTTACCTATAAGGTTCGTTCAGCGGACGGATATAACCGCATCAAGGCCCTTGTACGTACTGGCCTGTTTCCAGGTCACGATCTGAACTGCGGCTTCGGAATTCAGAAAACCGACAAGAAAGGTGATGTGAAGTGGGACCGGTTCAGCATGTCGCAGACCTATACAGATGATGGCAAAACCCAGACAAAGACCACATTCAAAGGGTCTTTGCTGCAGTTTCAGGCACCGCCAGATATGCCGGACATCATTCTGCGACTGCCCAGAGGCAAGGCACGCCGGTATCTGGCCGCCAGCCTGTCTGGTGCCGCGGTAAAGCCGATGAAACATGAGGCCGACTTCACCATATCCCTGAAAAATGGCAGCCGATATGAGATTTTTTGTCGGGATCTGAACCTGATGGAAGCAAAGCTTGATCAGATCAGCGATCTTCTGGATGCAACATGGATGGAAATCCCCACCGGGGCGGGTCTTCAGGGCTTTGAATGCAACAAAGGGCAGATTTCCATTGTCCTGAAACATCAGGAACGCCTGTTCGATGTGCCCGGACTATATACAAATAAGCTGAAACTTGTGAAAACTTTCTCAGACTGGCTGGATGTCGCGGCCTTGCCACTGGAAATTTTCCGGATCTGGCATAAAGAAGATACGGTTGAGAAGTAAGGAACAACATATGCCGGGCACAGCGCAGACCGATCTTTCCGCACTTGAAACGATCGCCGATGATTTCCTGCGCTGGCGCAAGTGGATGCAATTTCCTGCGGCCCTGGTCACGGGGTGCAGCCTGCTGCTTTTCGGGCTGGCGTTTACCTCTCATGCCTTTGAAGGCAAGGGCTTTCCGGGCATTCACTTCCTGATCCCGGCCGCGATAATCACTATGTCCTGGGAAGTTTTCAAACGCCGGGCGCAGAAACGTGTGATCACGCAAGCCCTGCCCCTTATTGCGGGTGTCAGTGGTGTGAACTGTCACGAACCAGACAGATATACATCCATGCGCGTGAAGAAAGCCGGGCGCAGTGGTTTGTTTCCGGCGCAAAAGGCCGATTGCGATTACAGCCTGTCCTGCGGTGATAACAACATCCTGATGACGATGGATCAGTTTACAACGGCTTCAGGGCATCACAACAGCAATCGTTTCAGCGGCTATCTTTTTAAAACCAACAACAGCTTTGACATGCCCGATCTGCTCATTGCAAAGATGGGAAACAAGACAGATTTGCCGGAAAAACTTTATGATCCGGTTAAGATCGGATCAGATCTGTTTGAAGTCTGGTACAGGGAAGATGCAGATAAAGCCCGCAGCACGCTTGCCGATTTACGGCCCCGGATCAGACAAACAACAGACCACCTGACAGATGGCGCACGATTTCACGGGTTGATGATCCGGGATGGTTTTCTGACCCTGGCGGTACAACATGAAAGCCCGTATTTCAGCTTTAATCCGTTAACGGCCGGTAAAGCGATGCTGTTAAAACGGTTTTCATCCTGGCTGACGATCTGCGCCCTGCCCCTGCATATTGCAACGATCTGGCACACAGCACCAGAAAGCACACCAGGGCCTGTTTCACGACCCGTCACAGCTGGCACCAACGACGGATCATAAACATGTTGGTTTCGCAGTTTTGTCAGTTTCGGTGCGCACAGCTCTTCAAATTTCCTCTTACAATACCCATATATCAGTCATGAATGATTTTTCTGATGCTGATATTTACAACACGCCCCTTCCTGCCCAAAGGTCTGAAACACACCCCTTTCACGTGACCCCGGACCCTCTGACCGAAGAGGAACTGAAGCGGCTGGACAACATCGCCTGGACAATGGAAAACCTGCTGCCCCTGCCCGGTACATCCGTGCGCATCGGGCTGGACAGTTTCCTGGGGCTTGTTCCCGTGATTGGCGACCTCTGCACGCTTGTGCCTGCAGCCTACATCATCCGTGCGGCGGCGCGTGCGGGCGTGTCACGCCGGGTCCTGATCCGCATGTGTCTGAATGTTGGTGTTGATCTTGTGGTGGGTGTGGTTCCCGTCGTCGGGGATATTTTTGATGCCACCTGGAACGCAAGCACCCGGAACATGCAGCTTTTGCGGGTCTGGCTGCAGCAGAATCAATAAATTCTTCCCAAAACACCAAACTGCAACCGGGGCGGGTTTTTTCCCCGTTAAGCACAATCAACACCCTGCTATTGCACGTCTTGTGGGGCAGAATGTGACTGAATGGACAGCTGTAAAGCATCCGGAAAAGTGATATTCTTCAATAAGTAACATGACAAGTTGACTATGTTTTGGAGTAAAAAAATGCGTACCCTTGTTCTGGCCATCCTGGCCGCAGCAGCCCTGTCCGGCTGCAGCTATAAATATGATCCCATCACAATTACAGATCCTTCCGTGGAAGCCGTGAACTAAGTTCTGGCGGACACCCGGATATCGGGACCATAAGACATAAAAAGCCCCGCATGACGGATCATGCGGGGCTTTTATAATTTCAGACGGAAGCCTTGCTTCAGCCAACCAGTTCCAGACCGGAGAAGAAGAATGCGATTTCTTCTGCAGCGGTTTCAGGTGCGTCGGAACCGTGAACAGAGTTCTCACCGATGGACAGTGCGAATTCTTTACGGATGGTGCCTTCCGCAGCTTCTGCCGGGTTGGTTGCGCCCATAACTTCGCGGTTTTTCGCGATGGCGTTTTCGCCTTCCAGAACCTGAACAACGATTGGCTCAGAGATCATGAATTCACAGAGTTCGCCAAAGAATGGACGCTCAGAGTGAACACCGTAGAACTGCTGAGCCTGTGCCAGAGTCAGCTGGATGCGCTTGGATGCAACAACACGCAGGCCAGCTGCTTCGAATTTGGCAACGATTGCGCCAGTCAGGTTGCGTTTGGTTGCGTCGGGTTTCACGATGGAAAAAGTACGTTCCAGGGCCATGTCGGTCTCTTTCAGAAAACTGTTTCAGGTCAGAAGCCCCATGCCTCTGCCTGTTGCGCCAGCGCCTTAACACGCCTGGCGCGCCCGGAAAACCCCTGACAAGTCTAATGGTGAAAATTTGCCGGAAGAGAACGCCCAAAAGTTACAAAACCTGCCTGAAGAAATCGCCCACAGCCCCTGACTGTGGGCATTTACTCGTTACACGCTGCAAGCTCGTCATATGTTTAAAGGGGCGGTTCCGAAGATCGGAACCGGACAAGATTAACACCTGTATCTTACAGATATGACTTTATTTTCAAAAGCATGTATATTAGATTTCAAGTATGGAGAATGTTAATATGTTGGCGTTATCCCTCCAGGATATACGCATGTTTATAGTGATCGCAGACACTCAGAGCGTCAGTGAAGCCGCCCGGAGACTAAATGTCAGCCAGCCCACGGCAAGTTACGCCCTCGAAAAGCTTCGGCGGGGTTTCAATGACCCGTTGCTGATCAGAAGCGGCGGCAAGATGAACCTGACTGAAACCGGGAAAGCACTTGCCAGCACAGCCACGTCGTCTCTTGAAGAATTCAACCGAATTGCAAGACAGGCCAGCTTTGATCCCCTGACCTCCGATCGTACATTCAAGATCATGGGGGCAACTTCAGAACTGACAGGCCCATATGCCGGCCTTCCTGGCAAATTTCGAAAACGCGCGCCAGGGGCTGCGTTTTCTTACGTTACCTATGACCGGACGAATTGCCATGAACGCCTGCACGAAGACGTGGATATTTTTGTTGGTTCGAACCTTCCGGATGCCACATCAATTGAACGGCATGTCCTGCGAGAGTATCCGGTTGGCATCTACTATGATGCATCTGTGCGATCCGCGCCTGAAACCATTGAAGATTTCGTCAATGCAGAATTTGTGACCTATAATGACCAGTATTCCATCGTGGGACATGTCGACAAAGCCCTGAAGGAAATGAACTATCCGCCCAGAACGTTCCGGTTTGTCGTAGATGACTTTTCATCTTACCCGGATCTTGTGACCGGCACGGACCTGCTGGTCACTGCCAGCCTTGCCCTGCGGGATTCAATTTTTTCCAGATTTGCAATCGCGCCAATCCCGGAACCGCTTAAGGTCAAGCCAATTCCACATTACATTGGCTGGAGCAAACGCAAATCAAATATGCCCTGCCTGCGCTGGATGGTTGATCTTTTTCTGGAATGTAACAAAATCAATCAGGACATCGCCAGCCCGGCATCGCAATAAAGGACATTCCCCACTGCGCCCTCCTCTGCACCATATTTTGAGGTTTGACCTCAGGGCTTCACCTGGTAAGAAAAGCCTATGAACAAACATCGCCTACATAGCCTGTCTTTGCAGGATCTTTCAGTCTTCATCGCAGTCACCGAACTTGGAAGCGTGGGGAACGCCGCAAAAGCACATGGCATCAGCCAGCCAAGCGCAAGCTATGCGTTGGACAAAATGCGCCGCGTCTATGACGATGAACTGCTGATCAGATCCGGGGGTGTCATGCGGCTTACCGCCCTTGGACAATCCATCGTTGATAAGGGAAAACCCGTTCTGGCAGATTTTCTGGAAGTCCGGCCTGCTTTGCAATTTGACCCGACGACCTCAACACGGAACTTCACGGTCATCGGATTTTCATCCCATCTGCTCGGCCCCTACAAACGCCTGATTGATGTCCTGAAACAGCGCGCGCCAAATATTACATTTTCCTATCACTATGCACGTTGGGACAGTATAAACGATCAGTTGATGGACGAAGCCGATCTGTATCTCGGCATCGCACTTCCCGAACATCCGGAAACCCAAAGCAAACCTCTGGCGGCTTATTCTGTTGTCCTCTGCTATGACGCGGAATCGCGCCCGCCACCCCGCACGGTTGAAGATGTGGTGAACGCGGAATATGTGCAGCTCCGGTCAGGATCGCCGCATTCAAACAATATCGTGGATGCCTGGCTGATAAAGAACGGCCATTCCCCCAGAGAATTCCGCTACACCGTCAGCGACTCAGCCGTATTGTCTGAAATCGTACGTGGAACTGACATTCTGATTTCCGCATCTACGCTGGTCCATGAAGATATTTTTTCGGACCTGGCAGCCGTGCCTTTCCCAGCCGATCTGGGCGATTTGCCCTATGAACTGAGATGGAGCAGGCACCGCGACAAAGACCCGGCATTGCTCTGGCTGATTGATCTCATCACAGAACTCGCAAACGACTGAGCTGAAAACAACAAAACCCGCAGTACCAACTGCGGGTTTAAGCACTCGTAATAACATTGGTCCGTCACCGTACCCCGAAAACACACACTTCAGGGCATGTGGTTTCCTAACATGAACGCCCGGAATTAGGGGACTCATCATTTCAGATGATCAAAATCCAAAATTTTGATTTTTCCATTGATCGTTGTGTGTATTCCGGCCATTGACCCGGCCCGCTGCATCCGGCACACCCCCTTTATGATCAAGCTTGAAGATATCACTTATTCCGTCGCCGGCCGTACGCTGGTTGAAAACGCCTCTGTTTCCATTCCGGAGGGCCACAAAGTCGGCCTTGTCGGTCGTAATGGGACGGGGAAAACCCACTATTTAAGGTGATTTACGGGGAAATGCCGCTGGAAGGTGGTTCCATCACCCTGCCAAAACGCGCCCGTATCGGTGGCATCAGCCAGAAGTTCCTTCCTCTGACACGTCGCTGATTGAAACGGTTCTGCCGCAGACCGAACGTGCTGACCTTCTCGCCGAATCTGAACCCCACAGACCCGGACCGCATTGCTGAAATTCAGATGCGCCTGTCTGATATGTGACGCCCTGGTCCGCCGAAGCCCGCGCCGCATCTATCCTGCGCGGCCTTGGCTTGATCCCGAAGCGCAGAAAAAACCCTGTTCCGCCTTTTCCGGCGGCTGGCGTATGCGTGTGGCCCGGCAGCTGTGCTGTTCTCACAGCCTGATCTGCTGCTTCTCGATGAGCCGACAACTATCTTGACCTTGAAGGCGCGCTTGGCTGGAACATTACCTGGCCCGCTATCCGCACACCGTCACA
>NW_024884129.1:0-22857 GCF_019059575.1 Amphibalanus amphitrite | reverse complement strand
GCTGCGGCGCGTGTGACCCACCGCACGATGACATGCTGCCGGCCTGCGCTCGCTGCAGGCGCTCGACGCCGTCCGGTCGCACGTGCACATCCAGTGGTGAGTGACGCGGCGCGGGCGGGGACCTGTGGGACGGAGTGGGGGGGGTGGGGGGCGGTGAGAGGCGGTCCACGATCGTGTGCAGACGGCGAGTCTGGTGGAATCGGGGCCGTCTGCTGAATGCGACTCACCAACGAAATGTGATTGTAGGTAGACGACTGAGGGACGAATAATGAGCGATTGTGAATAGTCAATGATGATAATAATCGATTCCTTGATAACGACCTGTCGCCATCGGCAGTTCCATTAGGATGGCTTACCCAACGTTGAACGTCATGTCGAACTATTGGACATTGGTGTCCTGACTGTGTGTTTTTTTTTTCTTTGATTTTTTTTTTCATACTGCGTGTCGATACCATTTTATATGGACATCGCCGATAATCTTTAAAGGTAGTGTGCCAGCTTTCCTGGACCAAATGGAGTTAATGGCCCAGATAAGGAGAACCGGATTTTTAGAACTTATCCATACCTTCAAAACTCATGGAAACGTCTTAAATTCTTCAAATTTTGAGTACCCCAGTGCGAAATTCGCCCCGACGGGTTGTCGGTCGTACCCCAACCACATTTCACACCACTATGAACAATAAATGCACACACTGAAATCGCTATTACCGATAGGCTCATCCAATCAAGTTTCGATAAACCCGTTCATCATCATCTCCTGCGGTTTCGAACACGCCTGTTAGGTGGTGCGGTAGACCGCGCCCAAAGCCAGGGCCCCGGTAACGTGAGGTAGCCGAGTCGGGGCAGCGTGCGCTGACCCAAGCCGGGGCCGCGCGTCCTCCCGGTGTCATGTGATAGCCCGGGGCTGCCCGCGGGGATGCGGTAGACCGCGCCCAAAGCTGCGGCCCCGGCTTGGGTCAGCGCACGCTGCCCCGACTCGGCTACCTCACGTTACCGGGGCCCTGGCTTTGGGCGCGGCTTCTGCTCATACTTTGTGGTGCGGTGGTGGTGCGTCGGGCCGCGCGCTCCGACTTCGGCCAAGAAAAATGCGTCAGCTGATCATTGTCATTTCTGCCACTTTCATGTGGTGAGATGGGGTCATAACTTTAGAGACGACTGTTTCATATCAATTATTTTACATAAAATAATATTTCAAACCATAAATTAATGTGTAACAGCCAAATAAAAGAAACAATACCAATACAGGCTTACAGTTTAAGGCTCGACATTGTGTTGTCTACGATTAGACAGCTGATAACTCATTCCCGTGCGTCGTAACTCTATAATGACCTTTGCTTATTGTCACATGTGCGCCGCATTCGCGATTGTTGCCGACGCCTGTTTGCAGGCCAGCCCACTACAGCTGTTATACATATCGAAAAACCGATAAACTTTTAGGCGAAAAAGGCACTATTCCAGGCCCATTTTTGATTTTTTTGCGATATTAGGTAAAAACAGAAGCTTCTTATCATAGGAAAAATAAAATGGGAAATCTTTCAAAGGTGGCACACTACCTTTAACCCGCGACCGCCTGGGGGGGGGGAGTCGGATCCGACCCCCCCCCCCGCCCTCCGTTTTTCTTGAATAACTCATGAGCCGCTTACGCTATCTACTTGAAACTTGGCATACCTTCTCCCCCATCAATTTGACGTCTCCTGTGCAATTTTTAAGAAAAAAATTCCCCAAAAAATTTGAGATATATCGATTTTAGTGATGTAACTACATGGCGTTTTTAGTCAAAAAATGGTAAATGTTTAAAAAATCGCCAAAAATCGAGGTTTTAAGCAAATTGCAAATTCAGTAGGTGGAACTATGGTCATGAGTACCCAAATATAGGAACGTTCCCATTTTTGGGAACGGAGTTCCCAAACATGGGGACGGGCGTTCCCATTTATGAGAACGGAAGGTAATTTTTCGGCCGTTCGCCCACTAAAACTCATTAGTGCATCACGTCTCAAAAAAGTGCACGCTAATTTAAGTATCTACTAAGTCTCTATAAAATTATCTTTAAAGGAAACAGTTCACTTTCCTGAAATTAGTATTTTGCTATTGATTTATGATTTTTTATGCTCAAAATGATCATGAATTAAAATAAAACCTTTTTGTCAAATCAATTTTTTCTATATTTTAATATAGGACGAACTATATTCTATGTAAAATAATGTTTGACGCGGAAGCTTATTACGCGTTGACCAATCATATCGCGTAGTTCAAACCTACGCATACTGCATTGGCTGTAAGCAGCATGCTGATTGGCTGACGATGACGTGGCTGCATTCCTGTGCAAGGCACACATTCCTCTGCAAGGCACTCTTTTCGGAAGGAGAAATGGAATATCTTCGTCTAGGGTGATCACTGATCATTGAGCCGTAAAAGCTCCTGATTTGTGCTAGTCTCAGCTCAAGCTACGAAACTGCTATTCCAGTTCAAAACCCCATGTTAAAAGTGAACTATTTCCTTTAATCTGACCGTTGAACAAGGAAATTGACCGTCGAATGATATTTTTAATGATTTTTTGAAATGACGGAATGGTGAAAACATGGCTTATACTACATTTAACATGCAATTTAAAGGAAAATGAAGCGTTTTTTTTTTTACATTTTGAGGTCAAGTATAATAATTTTCGCCTGGTTATGAAGTTTCATACTAGCGACACCAGAATGCTGACATATGCAAGCGAACACGCGGATAGTCCCGAGGTAATATTGTTGACTTTTGGTGTCGGGGCGCACGACCGCGTGGAACGTCAGTGATTTACCGAACTACTGTTGTAAACTCAGTTTCAGTGGTTTAAAATTATTCAGCTGTATTTTATCAGCCCGGAAAGACATATTTTATTTGGATGCTAGCTGTTTAGCGTTGTTTTATAAGGAGCGTCATGAGCGTGGTTTTTGTCTTCCGTGTTTCTAAGCATTATCGTTTTGGGGGAATTTCTCTTATATAGGTCGCTCTGTGTGGCTTATTTATAATTTTTATGCTGATTTCGATCATTCCTCGTGCCCATCCTACCAGGCCTTTTGCCACTTACACTCATTAAGAAAGGAAAAAACTAGAATTTCATTGGGACTAGGTGTTTTAAGGGTGTAAAATATTCAGCGTTCCCATTTTTGGATACTTCCTTGTGCTCGTCAACTATCGGTGATAAACAGACAGGTGCTTAGTTGCAAAGTTTTCCCAATGGGCTGCTACCGGCACCGCCCCGCCCCACAAAAATTTTCTGGGATACCGGCATGCTACCACGCCCCAAGCAAAAAAAAAAACGTCAAATTACCGGCATACCGGTAATTTGGCGGTAATTTTAATACGGCATATGGAACTTTTACCACAAAATGTATTTTGCAGTGGCTAAGATTGCTGTTATTACAATTCAATAGCCTCTTAGTGTCCAAAGTTTGAATCATATGCTGATAATTTTTTTGTGTGCAAAATCAAAAATACCGGCATGCTACCGGCAAGACATGCCAGATACCACGAAAAAACCTGCGGTAGTGAAAAATTACCGGCATGCCGGTAGTGCGGTAGGGAAATTTTGCAACTCTACGTTGACATGTCTCCACCCTCGGCGCGGACGGTGGATATAGGTATGGAAGACCTTGTTGAACATCGCTGAGCGTTGTGAATTACGTAATCCTGCAGAGGGGGGCGTGCCCCCTGCGGGATCGACGGGAATAAGAGCGCAGAAGACCCGGCGAAACATGCGACGGTCTTGCCGGAAAGGTCATCTGATGATTGTTGCGTTAACAATAATTTGCGGCGTTGTACGTGATGCTTGTTAATGAAAAGAGCCTCTGAAAGGCGTCGGTGAAATCGTTCCCAATTTTGGGTACGCCGTTCCCATAATAAGGAACGCTTGCAGCGCCAGTGTACGAGAGCGTTACCAAATTTGGGCTCGCGGCCCGGATGATGGACTGCTTTAGAAATAGGGGAAGGATTTGAAACTACGATGGGCCTTACAATATCAAACTCTTTCCCAACAATATTGAGACAAATATCAGGCGGTTCACGATCGTTTTATATTTTTTGGACGTCATTTAACGGTTCTTTTTCTTGTTTTAAATAATGCCTACATGGCGTTCCCATATTTGGGTTTATCGTTCCCAAACATGGGAACGAAAATGCGTTCCCGAAAATGGGTACGCTTGACCATAGTTCCGCCTACTGAATTAAGGACATGAATAGATGCAGCTCAACGAGTTCTTTAAAATGGCTATCTCGGATTTTCCACAAAATGCGTTTTTTACCCCTAAAAATTCAAAAAAACTATTTTTTGGAAAACAGCTGATAAAATCCAAAAATTTTGGAATTTCCAAAAACCGGAATATATGTTATAGAGCTCTATTAGAACATTAGCTGTCCCAAATTTCAACTTTCTATCTTGATTTTCGACCCCCAAATTGTAAAAAATAGCTCCAACATGCATAGGGCATGGTGACGTCATAAGCATTTTCGTGAATTAGAGGCACTTCTGAACATCGCATGTGAAAACAAATGGCACCACTAGATTCCTGGGACAAAGCTCGTCTAGAAAAGTGCATTTTTATGTCAAAAATAAAAAGTTGAAAAATTGACCTTTTTCTGGGCCCTCTTTTAGTTATGCATGGTATAAACGATTTTTTATGCTTTTAATGCACACTTATCACCAGCACAGTGACTTGGGGTCACATATAACCATTACCATCGGATTCGGCGTGAAAAATAAGCCATAAAACATGTGTCGCGCGCCCATGTAGCAGAAAGTGAAAACCGTGACCTTTCGTGACCTGACCTGACCTTGACCCGTACTTAGTATGACCCCTATACGCACATGGTACCTTCAGTAGGCCTTTGAGGTCAGTTTTTGGTGAGTTTCGAGCAGCAGCTATCGATTCCGCTGTCTGTAAGCCTAATCATGCAAAACCCCTGAATTTGACCTTTGACCTGACCTTGACCCGAAAGTTGACCTCAATCTTAAAATCTTAAGAGTGCTTTGGGAAGGTCTCGTAGAGACCTTTCGAACGCCGCCTCGCGGGGCTCGATACGACCATTGGTTCTCGAGATAACAGGGGGAGTCGGATCCGACCCCCCCCCCCCCCCCAGGCTGTCGTGGGTACGGAAATAGCCCAGGCGGTGCCGGGTTAAGTTGCGAAGTGTTTGCTGGATCTGATTGTTCTGACGGCTCGGTGTGCGTCTGGGCGGTTCTGACACCGCGGTGTGCCATGTGCAGTGTGTCTGTGACGGCTCGGTGTGCCGTGTGCAGTGTGTCTCTGACGGCTCGGTGTGCCATGTGCAGTGTGTCTCTGACGGTGCGGTGTGCCGTGTACAGTGTGTCTCTGACGGCTCGGTGTGCCGTGTGCAGTATGTCTCTGACGGCTCGGTGTGCCGTGTTTCAGCGGCTGTTCAAGGTGCCCGACATGGAGCCGGGGCCGCAGATACCGTTCAGCCGTGTCAACCACAACAAGTACATGGTGACGGACCAGGTGGCCTACATCGGTGGGTACTCGGCCGGACCGGGACGGCTCTCCAGGCGCTCACTGGGCAGTGCTCGGAGTCCAGAGCATAGGTTTCTGATCTGCAACCAGGCCTGCTGGGGAGTCTAGTTATATTGATCCTGCGGTACCGAAATACTGACTCGAGCTAGACGCCCAGCGTCCAGCCAGCAGATCAGCGGAATGATGTCGACATGGCCTCTCCTTCTGTCTCCCCATGTATCTGCTTCCATCCTCGCCTTCTTATATGTTGTCTCAGTTCTCTCTCCTCCATTTCCCTCTCTCTCCTCCTTCTCTCCCTCCATTACCCTGTTATCGTTGAGAGAACTGAGACTGACGCCCCCGGCGCCGACAGGGACGTCCAACTGGTCGGGTGACTACTTTGTCAACACGGGCGGCATCGGTCTGGTGGTGAACTCCAGCCGGCCCGGCGACGACGACTCTGTGCGCGCCCAGCTGGCGGCCGTGTTCGAGCGCGACTGGGAGTCGGAGCACTCTGCGCCGCTGCAGGCCGCCGCCAGACGGTAACTGCCCGCCGCACCCACCGGCAACACACCATAAGGCCCCGCGCCGCTGACAACATTCTACCGGGACTGCTGGATCTCAGTGACTGCTAACGTGGTAGGATTCCGACTGTACCATTTTTGGACAGCTATCAGTATTTCAGGTCTTTGACTTTACACTGTGATTGTGTATTCATGGGACTCTCATTAACTATTCAACCTATAAGCCAAAGTTATCTCAGTGCTGGTAGGGGCACGTACTTTAACCGAGCCATGATGCATGCAGTGTTCCATTGAGTGTGTGTGCTCCGCTAGCAACTGCCGGTTTCTATCTCTAGTATTTCTCACCGGATCGTTCCATATCTCGGGGTTCTGAGTCTCCAACATTTCGCAGCTGCAGGAGCAGGGATTGTCTCGGGCACAATGTGGCAAATCAAATGACCTATTTTATTGGGGAATTTTGTATTTACAATACAAGGGTGTCCACAAAACAGACTATTTAGTATTTGGGTTTTCGTAGCTGAGCGTTGGCCACACGTTACAGTGGTCGCCGGGAGCGGGCTGAGGCGGCGCCCGGGGTGGGTGGGGCGCGGAGGACGGGGAGGGAGGCGGACCGGGCGGGGCAGTCCAGCTGCGCCCGGCTGAATCCAGATTGAGTGCCATGGTGTAGTATCAGTTGGGCATTGCATAGACACTCTGAAATACAGCTGAACCCTCCCACAAATCCCGAATGTCAATAACTGGCTACGAATAGAATTCGTCAACACAAACTTAAACACGCTTTTAACATCGACACATGTCAAACATCGGCCAAGCGGCGTTCAAACTGTCATTCTGAGCCGGCTCCTGTCGAGTTTCTCACTTCTGGTAGACGACGCCCCGGGTGCCGTGCAGCGGCGGCTGGGTGCCCACTGCCCAGGCAGACGGCCCAGTGCTCTCACTTCTGGTAGACGACGCCCCGGGTGCCGTGCAGCGGCGGCTGGGTGCCCACTGCCCAGGCAGACGGCCCAGTGCTCTCACTTCTGGTAGACGACGCCCCGGGTGCCGTGCAGCGGCGGCTGGGTGCCCACTGCCCAGGCAGACGGCCCAGTGCTCTCACTTCTGGTAGACGACGCCCCGGGTGCCGTGCAGCGGCGGCTGGGTGCCCAGGCAGACGGCCCAGTGCTCTCACTTCTGGTAGACGACGCCCCGGGTGCCGTGCAGCGGCGGCTGGGTGCCCAGGCAGACGGCCCAGTGCTCTCACTTCTGGTAGACGACGCCCCGGGTGCCGTGCAGTGGCGGCTGGGTGCCCAGGCAGACGGACCAGTACACCGCGTTGAACACCACGAAGAACAGCGGGTAGCCGAACACGCTCTTCTTGCCGTTGCTGGCCACGTCCCTGACGAAGTTGCGGACGATCTGGCGCAGGCCGCCCACCTGGTCGAGCTCGTCGCCGCTGCGCAGCCGGCTCAGGTCTCGCACCACCTCCTCCACCTCGTCGGCCTCTGCCTCCTCGCGCTCGGCCCGGCGCCGCTCCGTCACCACGCTCTTGCGGAAGATCTCCATGACGGTCTGGCGGCGCATCAGGCCGGTGAGCACGAACGTGCCGATGGTGTCGTCCCGCCGCGAGGCGCGCCCGTGCTGCCACACGTCCACCAGGCAGTCTACCACGGAGTAGAAGGTGAGGAACGAGCAGACGCACATCCAGACGTCGATGGCCTTGACGTAGCTGGCCAGCGGCAGGTACTCGCTGCCGGCGGCGAACAGCTCGACCAGCGTCAGCATGGTGGTGATGGTGAGCAGCATGCGGCCCTGGATCATCTCGATCGGCACCAGGAACGAGATCCACGCCACCACCACGAACAGGATCGACGGGATGTAGATCTGCATCACGTAGAAGAGCGCCTTGCGCTCGAGCACCAGGTGCATGTGTACCTGGGAGCGCTCCAGCGGTCCGGTCAGGTCGGAGCCCAGCTCCTCGGCCGAGAACTTCTCGGGCCGCACCAGGTAGTAGGAGAACTGGGTGAGCTCCGACTCGGCGTAGCTCAGCGGCTCGTACTCGGACCACAGCAGCTGCAGCTCGCACGGCGAGTAGCCGAAACTCATGACGGCGATGTCGCAGATCTGCGTGTCCATCGGGAAGTAGCGGTAGTTGAACGGACAGGAGAGCTCCAGCGTCATGTACTGGTTGGCGAACACGGTGCGGTTCATGTAGATGCGGAAGTTGGTGGTGGGCACGAAGATGACGGGGCTGACGACCAGCGCGGCGTTGGGCACGTACAGGTCGGGCAGCCACAGTTTGTCCTTGATCGTGGAGGCGACCTCGACGTACTCGTGCTTGGAGACGTTGTTCATGTGCGCGAAGCGCGGCTCCTCCCAGGAGTAGCTCAGGTAGAGCGAGATGGTGACCTGGCCATTGTTGACGGCGCTGATGTCCGATACCTGGGCCGATATGGAGATGTTGGTGGGAGGCGCCAGCTCCTTGGAGCACCGGTAGATGTCGGCGGCGGGCGCGTGGCCGGCCATGACGGGGCGCCGCCGGCGCATGTAGTCGCGGTGGGTGAAGCTGTGCGCACCCGGACAGACCAGCGTGTGCAGCCGATGGCCGTCAGCAGCCAGCTCCCGGGTGACACTCTCCTTGAACATGTCCGTCTTGTGTCGTCCCGGCAGCATCGAATGGGCTAGCAGCACCAGCTTCATGAAAACGAGAATTCCCACTGCTTCCATCTTCTTTGCTCCTTGAATATGAGAGGTCACTTCTTTTTCTGACCACAATTGGGCTTGGCTAAGTAACCTGTTTACTTGGTCACTGGTTATACAATACAAACATAGCATGGATTTTTATTTACATCAGCCTACCCCATTATCTGCGTGCGTTTTGCCGCTGAACTCACGCGACTTCTCCTTGACACATGCACAGTGCTCGAAGGTAATCACCGCGACCAGCACAGTCTAAGATTTGCTCGATTGAACATCGTATGATAGCGAGAAGCTCTTTTTTCTGGAATTAGATCATGTGATAGCGAGTAGCTCCTGTTTCTGGAATTATATGAAAATGAACTTTATGGCTTGGTCCGAGAAAATAACAAATTGAATATTTTTTTGTAACTGTTTGGTATGATTTGATTTTTCCCCTAATGACGATCTAAGATAGGTACGGCCCTGTTGAGATCCACCTTGAGTCTTTTAGCTAGATCCTAAAAGTTCCGTAAGTTGTTGTCACCAACCACGTGCATTAGTATTGATTAATGCCTTACTTAAGCAGATTCAATGCCTTAGATTAGGCATTGATGAGCTACTGATGCGCCTTGAGTCTCGCGGCATCCAGCAATAAAAGGTAGGTACAGCCCTCAGCAGACTGCGTGGTAGGCATTCTTTTTTCGACAAAACCGGTAATAACTCAAAGACTATGTTATCAGTCGGTCGGAATTCATTGCAAATAAAGGCAGCATGCTCCACTCCTTCGATTGGGTCTATCACTAAACAAAGTATATGCTTTGTGTGGCAACAAAATGCAAAAGTTTGTTTTGGGGGCGACTACAAACTTTTGGTTTTTGTTGCCAAACTGGATGGAAAATGAATACGATGGCAATGCACATCTAAGGTGCGGAGTTTCGCGCGTCTTGCTGTTACGATTTCCGAGTGACCGATAGCATAGTATCCGCGATATTCTCAATTTTGTCGAAAAAAGAATACCTACCACGCAGTTTGCAGAGGACTGTACATTTCAATAAGCTGCGGTGGTCTGGGCTTTTGGAACTCCGATCGACGAATAGGCCCGACCAACACGCAACATCGGGGGTGGATGTGCGTTTTTTTTTGGGGGGGGGGGGCTACATTGGTCGCTGGACTTACTGGCAGCTGCCATTAGTGCTGTAACCGAAACTTGTATGATCAGTCGGCTCGATGGAGGCATACTGCCGCTGCCCCTGTCACTGCCACTGTGTCTATCCTGAAGCTGCCGCTGGCACCCCCGCCGCCTTAGTCGACACCGCTGTGCAGGCTGTGCCCGCTGCACCGCGGTTTTATCTCTGGGTCTTTTCCCTCCACCTCGGGCTGCTTGGTGCGGGTTTGTTGTTCAGTGCCTCGTTTACAAACAGCCAGCTGCTCCCAGCGGCTGTATAGAGCTGGCACGTCGATAGATACTGGTTACCGTGACTGCGGTGCGGCGTCGCCCTTCAGAGGCTCTGCGACCACAGACTCACGATTTTGGAAAACTGCCATTGGCCCATGAGCCGGTGAGCACTGCTACCTATTGTTTGCAATGGGGCCTGGAAAATGTCGGTCATGTGAATCCAATTAGCCCTCATATAATGCGGGGGCCTCGTGTCTCAGATGACGGGCTGGCCAGCAGTGCGGATTACAGAATTGTTTTGCACGATACTGTGGGCCGTTTTGCCTCTGTTTTGTTTCTGTCGGCTCCGCCTGTGACGGTCAAGGCCCTTTCCAGGTTCCTACCCCCAGGGGCGCACTAAAAATGGTTGCGGGAGCACCGTGGCAATGTCCCTAATGTGTGGTCAGCACTAATATTGGCATTTCGCCACAAATCAATTTTCCTATACCACCCGACGTGATGTAGTCAGTTGAACGGCCTCCTCGACCGCATTCTCTCGTCTCGGAGCTAACAGCCGATGGGCTCCGAGAGGACGCCACTGATCACCAACCAGGCTCTGACAGCCGGTACGTTTCAGTGGCCACCACAGACCCGTTGCCCGCCCCATAGTTGTTGGAACGGGGAGGGGTTACCGTGTGTAGTTAGGTGTATGGGCGCCGTGCTGGAAGCCGTATCCGTTACGGCCCCGTCCCGCACCGCTCCCCCGCTGGTCCCGATACCCAGCCCCGCCCTCCGGTAGGGCCTCTGTCACTCTCCATCTGACATGCCGCAGCATTCGTCGTAGCACATGTATTGTTCTTTTGCACTGATAATATACAACACAGACAGAGAAGGTCAGCCGAGGTACGAACACATCGCAAGAGGTCGAGCAGATTCAGACTTCACCAGAGCGTTAGTATTATGGAGCGATGGACGGAAACTGGGGGTCAGCCGGGCGCCGTCCCTGAAGGGACATGGGGTGTCCGCCACAATCTACATCCCCTGAAAAATATATCTGCATGGGATACTTGAATCGCGGGCGTATACATATAAAACCTCGTAACCTCGAGCTATCTAAGGCGGATGGATATCTGTACATTCATCCGTGATAAAAACGCAGAGTCGCCGCGCTAAAAGGACGCGTGTTACGCAAAAACCGCTGAGGACAGAATCAATGATCAATATCATGGAAAGAGAGGCGCGTGCAGCGACATTACGCGGTGGCGGCGCCGGTCAGCCGAACGGAACTCGATAATCAGGTGAACTCTGTTGTCCGAGGGCGGCACCGTTTACAGATCGCTGCCGACGTGTCACCGAGTCGCGAACAGCGCGGCCGCTGCGCCGGCGTGGTCAGACGCAGCGCCAGCGCAACGAATGAATGGACGATTAACATGGGGATGCACGCTCTATCACTACTGTCGTCGCACCCGTCACCGGTGCCATAAATCGCTCTAAAATACTCGTCGACACTAGTCAAACACTACCAAGCACAGTACATAATTGTGCAATATGACCTGATCAGCTACAGGATGCACTGGCGCTCGTCGGTACCACTACCCGCGCGGCCGACCAACACGCGCGGAGAGCCGGCTCAGTCGCTCAGACGGCCCCCTCCGCCACTCTCCGCCCCACGGAGCAGCGCCGCGGCGGGACGATACACTCGATTACGTGTAAAAGGATCACAGCTCGTCGTACTGGGCTGAGCGTGATGGGACCGCGACGTCCGCGCGGTTCGGCTGCTCACGGGACGACGTGGGAGGGACTAAGAGCAACGCTGAGCAACGCCGAGCAGAACTGAGCCGATTGCGCAGTGTCGGCCCGGACAGAATAAACCTTTTCTGCCGGACGAAGTACACTAGGGCGCCCTAAGGCCGCACAATTGGGCGCAGTGACGGCCCGAACCGAGTACAATGGGGCGCCCTTCGGCCGGACGGAATAGAATAGGGCTTACTGCGGCCCGGACGGAATTAACCGCGTGGCTCGGACGGAGTGGGACGAAGTCTGGAGCGTCGTGTTCACGACTTCAGGTCGGCGGCGCCCGGGGTCCCAGCTGGGGCGCCCGCCCGCCGGTCGCGCAGCCCGGGGTCCCAGCTGGGCCGCCCGCCCGCCGGTCGCGCAGTCCGGGGTCCCAGCTGGGGCGGCCGCCCGCCCGCCGGTCGCGCGGGCCCGGGGTCCCAGCTGGGCGGCCGCCCGCCGGTCGCGCTCCAGCCGCAGTGGCCGCCGGCGGCGCTCACTTTTCCGGCACGAAGCTGGGGTTCTCTGCGCCCGACCGGTCCTTCATGGAGCCGTTGGTTGGCATCTGGATCTTGGACCGCTCCGAGGCGGGGCACCACTCGTCCGTCGGGCGCAGCAGGTCCATCCAGGACTGTGTGGGGGGGAAGGGGGCGTCAGTAAACCGGGCCATCCAGGACTGTGGGGGGGGGGGGGCGGAGAGGGAGGTGTCAGTAAACATGGCCATATACGGGGCTGGGGGGGGCGTCAGTCAGCAGATCCATCTAGGGCTGGGGATGCGGGGGGGGGGGGGTCAGTCAGCAGGTCCACGGTTCCCCAGCTCGCCGGCGTTAGACTTCCAGTGCAGTGGAAGGATACGCCTCACAGAGAGCCCGGGTCGTGTGGGGCGTCAGTACCACAGCGGCGTGAGGGAGGACGGGGCGGGAGCACGAACCGTATGTACCACCGCGATGCTGCGCCAGCCGACTACTTACGTATACCTCTCCGCTCCGGACCTTCTTGTGGTAGACGTAGATGCCGACGCCGATCACGATGACGATGGGAGTGGCGGCCATGAGCCAGCCGAGCAGGTTCACCCAGGGCGGGAACACGATCTTGGAGGGCCCCGAGCCGTACGAGGCCGGCTCGTACTGCACGAACGTCATGATCGTGATGAGCTGCGGACGCACGGACGGGTGTCAGCGCAGGCGGGCGGAGGGACAGACGGTCAGCGCGGACGGACGGACGGGCGGTCAGCGCAGGCGGGCGGACGGACAGACGGTCAGCGCGGGCGGACGGACGGACGGGAGGTCAGCGCGGGCGGGCGGGCAGACGGTCAGCGCGGGCGGCAGGCGGACAGACGGTCAGCGCGGGCGGACGGACGGACGGACGGGAGGTCAGCGCGGGCGGGCGGGCAGACGGTCAGCGCGGAGCTCACCTAACCAAAGTCAGCGTGAGGGGCATAGCGATATGCCTCCTTAACCCATGACGCTCCGAAGACCCTAACTATATACGACCTTGCGAACGACAGTTGGTACATGGCCTAAAAGCCGAGTTTGAAGACGATGCGAAAATGACCCGTCTGGAGAACGTCTTATGATCGGACCATGGTTGGAGGCATTCTTTGTTTCGAGTAGCGGTGCTCACTGCTCAGTCCTCAAGTTTCATATAAATAACATGAGTACTCACGCAGAGAACCAGCGGCGTCACGAACTTCCACATGACGAACCAGTAGTAGTAGAGGAACCTGGGGATCGGGATGTCCATCTCGGTCTGCATCTTCTCGAGCAGGTCTTCGGCGCCATACAGCCAGGCCACGAGCACGACCTCGATCAGCGCTAGCAGTAGCAGCGACCACGAGCTGGCGTACCAGTCGATCAGCGTGAACATCAGGATGCCGCCGTTGGCAGTCATGCTGGAACAGAGGGGGCGCGGGGCCGGCGGTCAGCGATTGCGGGACCCGATAATGGACAGGTCGCGACCGGGCGCTCATCACAGACCATAAAACCGTCCATGTCGCTCACCACAGACCATAAAACCGTCCACGTCGCTCACCGCAGACCTCCATGTCGCTCCGTGCAGCCCTGCCGGTCGCTCACCTGAGGCCGAGGATGAAGCCGATGACGGAGGTGCCCATCACCACGGCGGCTTTCCTGCTGCGCAGCTGCGGCCACTCGTCAAACAGCGCCGTCGTCAGCGTCTCCGTCATGGTGAACTGCGCGCCGACAGACGGGGGGGGGGTGTCAGTCACTGCGCCGCGCCGACAGACGGGGGCGTCACTCACTGCGCCGACAGACGGGGGGCGTCACTGCGCCAATAGACGGGGGGCGTCACTCACTGCGCCGACAGACGGGGGCACTCACTGCGCCGGCAGACGGGGGGCGTCACTGCGCCGACAGACGGGGGGGCGTCACTCACTGCGCCGCGCCGACAGACGGGGGCGTCACTCACTGCGCCAACAGACGGGGGGGGGGGTCACTCACTGCGCCGACAGACGGGGGCACTCATTGCGCCGGCAGACGGGGAGGGGGCGTCACTGCGCTGACAGACGGTGGGGGTGGGGCACTCACTGCGCCGACAGACGGGAGGGCGTCACTGCGCCGACAGACGGGGGCGTCACTGCGCCGACAGACGGGGGCGTCACTCACTGCGCCGACAGACGGGGACGTCACTGCGCCCACAGACGGGAGGGCGTCACTGCGCCGACATCTGGGGAGGGGGCGTCACTCACTGCGCCGACAGACGGGGAGGGGGTGTCACTCACTGCGCCGACAGACGGGGAGGGGGTGTCACTCACTGCGCCGACAGACGGGGAGGGGGCGTCACTCACTGCGCCCACAGACGGGGAAGGGGGCGTCACTCACTGCGCCGACAGACGAGGAGGGGGGCACTGCGCCCACAGACGGGGGCGTCACTGCGCCAACAGACGGGGAGGGGCGTCACTGCGCCCATAGACGGGGGCGTCACTGCGCCGACAGAAGGGGGGCACTCACTGCGCCGACAGACGGGGGGCGTCACTCACTGCGCCAACAGACGGGGGAGGGCACTCACTGCGCTGACAGACGGGGGTGTCACTCACTGCGCCGACAGACGGGGGCGTCACTGCGCCGACAGACGGGGGTTGTCACTCACTGCGCCGACAGACGGGTAGGGGGCGTCACTCACTGCGCCCACAGACCCCCCGTCTGTGGGCGCAGTGAGTGACACCCCCGACTGCGCCGACAGACGGGGGCGTCACTCACTGCGCCGACAGACGAGGAGGGGGGCATTGCGCCGACAGACGGGGGGGCGTCACTACGCCGACAGACGGGGAGGGGGCGTCACTGCGCCCACAGACGAGGAGGGGCGTCACTGCGCCGACAGACGGGGGGCGTCACTCACTGCGCCGACAGACGGGGGGGCGTCACTACGCCGACAGACGGGGAGGGGGCGTCACTGCGCCCACAGACGAGGAGGGGGGCACTGCGCCCACAGACGGGGGGGGGGCGTCACTGCGCCGACAGGACTCGTCCGCGGGCGCCGAGCACAGCTCAGCGGGTTCGCACGTCGCGCTAGCTCATTGCCACCGTCCACCAGTGTGTGTAGCAGTTACATTGATGGTACACTGTAGGTACGGGTGTGGCCGCCGCGCGGACACTCACCTGCGAGTCCAGGCCCAGTGTGATCAGCATGGCGAAGAAGAGGATGGCCCAGAGCGGCGAGATGGGCATATGTACCACCGCCTCCGGGTAGGCGATGAAGGCCAGGCCCTGGCCGGAGGCGATCACGTCCTTCACCTCCTTACCTGCAGAGCCGGTCACAACGGGAAAAACGTCACAAGACTGATCGCGATACATTTCTTTTTAAAGTTGATGATGTAAATAGGCTAATACGAATTACGATACGTTAATTATCCAATATCCAACAACAAACTTTTTCCGACACGCGGTACAGCACGAAAATGTGTTCGAAGTTGCGACGTTTGTCGTCTAATAGACAAATACGGTCAATTCAAAATGACTCCCAAATTATCTAAACAATTCCTGTATGTTGCCAGCCGTCCCTGGCCCCTGGCCACTCACCGAGCTGTTTGGCCATGAATCCGAGGATGGAGAAGACGACGAATCCGGCGAACACAGAGGTGGTACAGTTGGTGAAGGCTACCACGATGGCGTCCCTGGAACAGAACGGCACAGGGATAGTGAGTGACGGACCCAGAGACAGACACCAGAGACGGACCCAGAGACAGACACCAGAGACGGACCCAGAGACAGACACCAGAGACGGACCCAGAGACAGACACCAGAGACAGACCCAGAGACAGACACCAGAGACAGACACCAGAGACGGACCCACGACCATCAGAGACAGACACCAGAGACGGACCCAGAGACAGACACCAGAGACGGACCCAGAGACAGACACCAGAGACGGACCCAGAGACAGACACCAGAGACGGACCCAGAGATAGACACCACATACGGGCCCACAGACACTAAAGACGGAGCTAGAGACACCAGAGGCGAACTAAGAGACGGACTAAGAGACGGACACCAGAGAATGCGCTAAATACATCAGAGACGAACCTAAAAACATACACCAAAGACGGGCCAATAGACGGATACCTATGGGATGAAGCTAGAGACACCAGAGTCAGGTCCAAACACAGACACCAGACGGGCCCACCGCCACCAGAGATGGGCCCAAAGACACCTGAGGCAGACACCGGAGACGGACCCACAGACGCCAGAGACGGACTGCGGCAGCACCATCCCATGGTCTCACGGTCGGCCGTTACCTCATACAGTTGTTTTTGAAGCGGTTGTAACTGGCCAGTGTGATCAGGCCGCCGAAGCTGGGTCCCAGCGAGTAGAAGATCTGCGTGGCGGCGTCGGCCCACACGCCGGCGTCCCCCAGCCGAGTCACATTCGGCGTGATGTAAAACTTGACTCCGTCCAGGGCGCCGTCCAGCGTGGCCCCTGCGGCAGCGCGCGGGCGCACACGGGTCAACGCCAGGGGGCGGGGTTGCCATCACCGGACAGGGGTTATCAGCACCCGGAGTGTCGGCTCCGCGCTCCGGGACAGGCCCCCCGGCTGCAGTTCCCCGCTCACCTCGGATCAGCAGGATGAAGAGCACGAAGTAGGGGAACAGTGCGGTGAAGTAGACCACCTTGCCGGAGCTCTGGACGCCCTTGATGAGGCACAGGCCCACTATCAGCCAGGCGGCCAGCAGGCACAGCGTCAGGTCCCACTTGAGACCGCCGAAGTCGGACCAGTCGTGGTCCCCCAGGCCCAACATGTAGTTCCTGCCCAATGGCAACATGAGATCAGACGAGAACGAGGCTCCTCCTATTCTTTGTGAGATGATACACCTACACTCCCTCCCATGCAATGCACCGTACCTACATATAACGTAGTCGCACCGCACCAGTACCTACCTACTGTACCGCCGCACTTTTACAGCACGTGTTATTTTTTCCCGACAATCCCACGGTCGCCGACGACGGCCAGTTACACGCAGGTCGCAGTACCAACATTCATGACCGACACAATGTCTGAACTGAATAAAAAACGGCGGACGCAATGCGTGCATGGATCAGATATTGTCGCTATGCAATGCAGTCGGGTATCGGATATGCAATCGGATATGGTCTCCATCCAAGATGTCCGGGACGGTCTACTCACGTGTAGTAGTCCTCGCTGGCGCCGATGCGGTTGCCGATGTCGTCATAGCTCTTAATGATGCTGCTGTTGGTGCTGTTCATGCAGTGAGTCTCGTTGAAGAGCGTGAACTTGAAGTTTTCGCAGTAGTCGCTGATTGGGTAGCAGGTCTTGTTCCAGAACATCTCGGTGTTGCCGCTCACGTTGAGGCAGTGCTGCTCCTCAGCCACCGTGAAGCAGTTCTGGGTGTTGTACCTGAGCGACGGAGAGAGAGTGGTGGCTGAGCGACGGAGAGAGAGTGGTGGCTGAGCGACGGAGAGAGAGCAGGGAGTGTCGGTTGAGGTCAGATGAAATCATTAATAGGTCATTGGTGATCAGCTGAGGTCAATGGACGTCAGCTGAGGTCAATTCAGGAATGTCTGACTTCTGAGCTGCCACCATGGCAGGCAGTGCCTACCGTTTTAAGGGATTCTGTTAAATTCGTCCCCATTCGATAGTGAAACATTACGCTCGAAACAAATCTATGTGGGGCCGATGTCCCATTGAATCTCTCTGGGCCTGTGGCTGGGACCGGCACCCCCCCCCCCCCCAACGCCCGACTCACTAGCTGGAGCCCGTGAACCAGCCCCGGGAGGAACTCACTCGTTGGAGCAGGTGGACCAGCCGAGCTGCGAGGTGAACGAGGCAGCCGTGTAGAAGATGGTCCACGCGATGATGAGGTTGTAGTAGCACACGACCAGGAACGAGATCACCAGCATACCGTAGCCGAGACCTGCCGGTGGACAGAGGGGCTGAACGACGGCACACGGCGCGTACATGAGTCACCGGAACAATGCAACGATCAGTAGCGCATACCCAGACACCGGCGAATGGCCTGGCATACACAGACACCGGCGAATGGCCTGGCGAACAATGTCCCCGAACGAGACGGACCTTTGTGTTATAGTGGCGATACGTTGCGGTACGGTGTTGTGGAGGGAAGGGCTCAAGATCACAAACGAATAGGTAGCTGTTTGTCAATCAATGGACAACCAACTTGTCCTTCGCCATCCTGCTACCAGGCCGGGGCGATAACAACGGAGCAGTAGCGGACCACGACCGGTCGGGTCAAAGGGCCACTAGCCGACAGTCTCAGTCGACCGTTCCGATTCACTTGGTGGAGCGTACGCGACGCCGAACCACACAGAGTCTTCTCAAAGCCAACCTGATAATCTACAAGTATTTCGCTTCTCTATGAAAACAGTGTCCAGCACTGTTAAGATTTGTCATTTATTCACACTCGTTGTCCTTGCACCATGCACTGCTGGTTAGGGACTGCCTACTACTGCCTACTACATTAGCACTGCCTACTCGGGGAGCGCAGCACTCGGCGTCCTGCAGTCACAGCTCGCGGCTCCGTCCGTGCTTCAGCTGGGTAAGACCGGAAAACCGGCCTCTGAGGCTCCAGGGCCTCCAGCGGCCCAGAACACCGGCCGGCGCCGGTGTCTGTCCGAGGCCCGGGCGGCCTGCGGCGCGCAGCAATTAGGTCCCTGGCGGAGGGGGAGGGTGACCCTGGGACCGGCGGCAGTGACGCTCGAGCTGCGCCGGCTCCTGGGTTACGCCGGCTCGACAAGGGCAGGTGGCGACCGCCAGCCCTCGTCATGGCGCAATGGTTGTTGCAGAACAGACGTTCCAGAGCTCAGGGTTAGTCGAACTAACTGCCGGCATTTACCTACGTAGGTAAGCACGGGTTTGCTTACGTGCCCACCAGCTTTTCTATTAGCGTTGACAGTGGAACGACAAATGTATGAAATGTATGCATCATGAAATGTTCCATTCATTCACTCATTCATTCATTCACTCATTCATTCATTCATTCGTTCATTCATTCATCAACTCATTCATTCATTCAATCTTTCATTAGTCACTCACTCACTCACTCACTCACTCACTCACTCACTCACTCACTCACTCACTCACTCACTCACTCACTCACTCACCATTCAGACACAAGCACACGCACCGGCACGTCCCTGGTTTAGGGCCGGAGGCGGCGTTTTATGAGCTGCTGCGGCGGCAGCGGCGCAGTAGTTGTGCCGCACAGAGAGCGGTAGAGGGAGCCGACTGAGCCGCCTCTGCCGCACGGAGGCCGGAGAGGGAGCCGACTGAGCCGCCTCTCTCCAGCCGTATCCGGCTCACGGCAGCGGGGAGCGATCACCAGCCGGCGAGGCGCCGAGACCACAGCCGAGGCGGCCCGGTTCACCGGAGACCGCAGCGCCGCATGGAAAGATAGCGCGACACTCGGCCTGAACCGAGACGCGGGATCCGAAATCGCTAATACGGCGTGTGCTGATGCGTTCGTTCCGGTGGTATACGGGCTCTGGAGCGAATGACACATGATCGGTTTTTACCAGACCTCGTCTCGGTCGCTGTTGTCATTGCTCTCTGTGTGGTTTGAATATACGGCACGGTTGCCGTTCGCTGTCCTGTCCCGAGTTGCGGTCACGGGGTTTTACATGCCACAGCGAGCGAGCAGTGATTGTCAGTGGCGCTGGTGCTGCCGCCTCACGTGTGTTGGCTTGGTGCAGCCCGTTGCTGCAACGGTGCACCAGACAGCACGCTGCGGCCTTTTTGCAACACCACCAGACAGCGTCCCGACTGTGCCGCTCGGATCCAGCTCCGCGGGCGTGATGGGGGCATATATACAGCAGACCACATACGGGGCGCGGACTCACCTGAGAACAGCGGCGCCAGCTTCTGGAACAGCTTGTTGGGCCCGAGGCTGGCGTACTGGCCGATGGTGAGCTCTAGGCAGAACAGCGGCAGGCCAGCCAGCAGCAGCATCACCACGTACGGGATCAGAAACGCGCCTGCAGCAGACAGAGCATGGTTAGACGGCTGGGGACAGACAGCGGCTGGTCAGACGGCTGGGTACAGACAGAGCGGCTGGTCAAACGGCTGGGGACAGACAGGGCTCCTGGTCAGACGGCTGGTCAGAGCATGATTAGATGGCCCGGTCAGCTACCGACGGCTGATTATGACGGCTGGTCAGACAGAACGACTGATCGAGTTAATCCTAAGGTCATTACCTATAACTTAATGCTTCAGCATCACCCACGGAGAGAGAGAGAGAGAGAGAGAGAGAGAGAGAGAGAGAGAGAGAGAGAGAGAGAGAGAGAGAGAGAGGGAGAGAGAGAGAGAGAGAGAGGGAGAGGGAGAGGGAGAGGGAGAGAGAGAGAGAGAGAGAGAGAGAGAGAGAGAGAGAGAGAGAGAGAGAGAGAGAGAGAGAGAGAGAGAGAGAGAGAGAGAGAGAGAGAGAGAGAGAGAGAGAGAGAGAGAGAGAGAGAGATCAACTCTGGACAAACGCTGACCGCAGGGTGACTCATGCTCGCGGGTGGGACAATATTCATTAGTCACCCGGGGGAAGTATCGGCAGACACGTCACGTTCGCATTCCTCCGAAACTGTCGGCGCTTCTGCCGGGCGCCGGGGGCCGCTGGGAATTCCCCGGCGTCGCGCCGTCCCTCTCCCCTCCCTTGCCCTCTGCCGACGGTGAGTCACCTGCCCTGGGCGGGTGGCGGACCGATCAGACGCTGTGTTTGGGAGCGGCGCTGGCGTCCACGCACGCTGCGGACCGGAGGGCGGGCCCCTCCCCTGCAGGAGGCCGCTGGGATCCGAGCCCGGTGCAGCGCCGCCCGCCGACCAGGCGCCGGTGTGTGTGTGTGCATCAGACGCCTACAGCCATGCAACAGATCCGTGCATCGCTGCCTCTAATTTAGTCCCAAGCCGATGCACCGACTTGTCCCAATCATTCTAACCAAAACGTCCTCGCTAACCATCGGCCTTTGCCACAGCCCACGGGGAGGACATCACTAACTGTTGACGCTCGGTTCGCAAGGAAAATGCAATAGGTTCGACTCGAAGAGAGGCTGTGACGTCTCAGCTTAAATTCATGTAAATTACACTTTCCTTAAAGACGACTGGAGAAGCTGCGGCTCGCTTAGATGATTACGACTTTTGCTACTTCGAAACCTCTTCGTTGGTGAGAGCACTGGCGGATCCAGGGGGGGGGCCAACGGGGGCCATGGCCCCCCCCAAAGGCCTAAAGTGGCCTGTTTGGCCCCCCCCCAAAACGTCAGAAAATTTCTAAGAAAATATACCTTGATGGAGGTTTTTAGCCACTTGGTGAAGTAAAGTTTCCACAGCATAATATGGAAGCAATATGGTAGCAGTGAGGGTCAGTCAAAAGTTGCGCGAGCGGAGTCGACCTTCAAAAAGACTGTTGTTGGCACGTGTTTATGGCGCGGCAGCTGGTAGTTGGCGGTGTTTCGCGTGGTGTGGCATCACTGGCGGATCCGGGGGGGGGGGGGGTAGCACGGGAGCCTGAGGTGCCCCTGACAGGCCCGTGGTGCCCTTGCTAGGCCTGTGGTGCCCCTGGACCCTGGCAGGCCTGTGGAGCCTCTGGCGGGCCTAGGGTGCCCCTGCTAGGCTGCTGATGCCCCTGGGACCTGACAGGACTGTGGTGCCCCTGACAAGCCTTAAGTGCCCCCAACAGGCCCGTGATGCCCCCGACAGGCCCAAGGTGCCCCTGCGGCCTGCGTGATGCCGTGATGCCTGCGAGGCCGGTGGTGCCCCTGCGAGGCCGGTGGTGCCACTGCGAGGCCGGTGGGGCCCCTGACAAGCCCATGGTGCCCCTGCGAGGCCGGTGGTGCCCCTGCTAGACCGGTGGTACCCCTGGCAGGCCTGTGGTGCCCCTGCTAGGCCGCTGGTGCCCCTGGGCCCTGACAGGACTGTGATGCCCCTGACAGGCCCAAGGTGCCCCTGTAAGGCCGGTGGTGCCCCTGTAAGGCCTGTGGTATCCCTACTAGGTCTCTGGTGCCCCTTTGACAGGCCCATGGTGCCCCTGCGAGGCCGGCGGCGCCCCTGGCAGGTCTCTGGTGTCCCTGACAGACCTGGGGTGCCCCTGACAAGCCTGTGGGGCCCCTCACAGGCCCGTGGTGCCCTTGCTACTTGCTAGGCCTGTGGTGCCCCTGGCGGGCTGGTGGTGCCCCTGCTAGGCCGGTGGTGCCCCTGACACGCCTGTGGTGCCTCCGGGCACCAAGGGGGGTCATGACCCATGTGGCCCCCCTTGGATCTGCCACTGATACATATATATTGATTTGTAAAGGCGTTATGGCTTATGCAATATGCAATTGCAGGCACTTGGTATGCCTCACTTATCCCTTATTGGGGGCTCTGGCGGGCTCCTGAGGGCCCACGTCTATCTCCGGGAGCCCTTGACAGGCTCCTTTGGGTCCTTTCAGTCCACTATAGCATAAGAGGTCTCCTGCGAGTCCTATACATCTGAGGTCGTACCCTGACGTCTGAGGTACCCAACTGCAGCTCCAATGGTCTCTTACACTGGCGGTCCAGGAGGGGGCATTTAGGGCCATGCCACCTTCCCAGAGTCT
>NW_024884128.1:0-23263 GCF_019059575.1 Amphibalanus amphitrite | reverse complement strand
GATTTCCGCATCGCCACCAATCGCCTTTTTAATCGCGCGATCAATGTTGTCCTTCGGCATAGAATTCGACTGGCTTCTTTGACACAGACGAAGCGCGGGTTTTCTCTGGATCGGGTCGCCCATTTTCGCCGCACGGTGATCTCTTTGAGAACTTAGAGAACATCTTTGAACGCAGCTTATCCTGACGACCTTTGCGGTGTTGGATGTTTGCCCATTTTGAATGGCCGGCCATGGTAACTCCCTTTGGCGGAATTTCGCTTTGCCCTTCTATAAAACATGGGGGCGAAAGCCTCAAGTGATTGCAATCATGCCCGTGATCCGGTCTTTAAAAGAAAACGGATGTTTCATGACATTATGACCAGATTATTCTGTTTGCTTTGTTTGCCCTTTTTTTTGCGGTCTGCTCTGGGGACGGTTCCGATATGACCTGGTCGCCTTTGCGGCCCTGATGCTGCTGTGCTGGTCCGTGCGTCGTTGACACAAAAACACGTTTTTGATGGTTTCGGGCATCCGGCAACATTGTGTCGCGCTGTTCTGGTGGTTTCTGCCGGGCTTGTGCGCTCTGGCGCGGTCTTCCTGATCACTCGCACCCTTGTCGACAGCACCCGCAGCCTTGGTGCGCATATCACGCGATGGGGGCCATTGGTGGGGTTCTCTGGCTTTCATGAATAATGTTGCCGCCCTTGCCCTGTTGATGCCGGTTGATATCCAGACCGCACGCAAAGCCGGACGTGGCCGGGTCTGTCACTGATGGCCCCTGTCCTTCGCAACAATCCTGGGCGGTATGGTCACAATGACGGCACGCCGCCGAAATCATTATCGCGGCCATTCGTGGCGAAAGCTGGGGTGAACCGTTTAAAATGTTCGATTTGCCCCCGTGGGCGGCATCGCGGCGATGTGCGGGGCTGGCTTTTGTGGCCCTGGTTGGCTGGCGAATGATCCCACAGGGGGAAGACAAAGGCGCGGCGGGCGACCCTATGGATGGTCTTGCCCAATATATCGCGGAACTGACCGTGCCCGAAGGATCAAAGCTGATCGGGCAACGCTTGTCTGATCTCTATGCGGAAGCCGACAAAAACCGATGTCGCAATCCTGGGCCTCGTACGGAAGGCGAACGACGCTATGGCACCCAGCGCAACACAAAACTGGCGGCTGGGGACGCCCTGGTGCTGGAAGCCGCGCCAGATGCCCTGGATGAATTTCGTGCTGCGTTGAAGCTTGATTTCGCCGAAACCAAACGCCAGGAGGCTCTGCGCGCCGATGGGGCCGGCCTGACCCGATTGAAGTCGTCGTCCCCGCAGGCGCCCGGATAGATGGCAAAACCGCACTTTCCATTGGCCTTGGCTGGCGACAGCGACGGTCCTTCTGGGGATTTCCCGCGAAGGTAAAAAGATCACCCATCAATTGCGGAAAACGGAAATCCGCCCAGGCGATATTCTTCTGTTGCTCACCCCGATGGTCATGCGTCTGACGTGACGGAATGGCTGGGCTGTCTGCCACTGGCGGATCGCGGGTTGCAGGGACGGAAAACACCAAGACCTGGATGGCAATTGGCATTTTTGGCGGCGCGGTTCTTGCGGCAAGCCTTGGTCTGATCTATTTGCCAGTGGCCCTTGGTGTGGTGTGGTCGCCTATGTTGACCAATATTCTGTCGGTGCAGGAACTTTATGACCATATTGAATGGCCTGTCGGGTTGTTGCTGGGATCTATGATCCCGCTTGGGGCGGCCCTGGAAAGTTCCGGCGGCACGGAACTGATCGCAAACAGCCTGACCAGTCTGACAGCCGCCTGCCCGCCTGGCCGTTCTGACCGTTCTGATGATCGTGACCATGACCCTGTCAGATGTGGTTGAACAACACCGCCACCACCATTGTTGCAGCCCCCGTGGGCATCCAGATGGCCCAAAGCATGGGCGTAAACCCTGATCCCTTCCTTATGGCCGTCGCTGTGGCCGCAAGCTGTGCGTTTCTGACGCCCATCGGACATAAGAACAATACGCTGATCCTGGGGCCTGGTGGGTATGGTTTGGGATTACTGGCGGATGGGCCTGCCGCTTGAGTTTTGATCGTGGCGGTTTCTATCCCGTCCATTCTTGTGTCTGGCCGCTGTAAGGGGGACCAGTCCCCGCACCCCCTGGAATATTTCCGGAAAGATGAAGAGGATCAGCCAGAATTCTTGCGGGCCCCTTGGGGTCTCAAGGGTTACACCGGACGTGCCATCACTGCCCCCTGCCAGAGGCAGGCGCGGACGGTTCGTATTCCGGATCACCTGATACGGCCAGGCATGGGGGCAGCCGCCCAATGTGCCGGACCATGTGTTGCCAGATCTGTTGCGCGGTCCGGTGCAGAGCGCGCCGTCAGATGTCTGCACCGTGACCGTGTCGCGGTAAAGGACTGCGGCTGTTGGGGTGACCATAGGCGGGGCATCCTGCATGGTGCAGCCTGTCAGCGCCAGGAACAGAAATATACGTTTCATTTTTGTCCTGCTGCCAGTTCCACCGGCGCGCCATGTGGTGTCGCCAGATAGGCGCGTTCCCAGGTGTCACGCCGGGTTTTAAGATCACCGGACGCGACAATTGCACCACCATCAAGCAGCCTTTCAAGCGCCCGCAAAGCAGCCGCATAATACGTTTCTTCGGTGTCTGCCCGCCCGGCACTTTCATCTGCGTCGCGTTCTGCGCCAAGCGTTTCAGCCCAGGCGGTGGCGCTGATCTGGCCGGATGTGACCAGCGTATCAGCGATTGCCAGAATCTGGGCATGCCAGGCCTCGCCAAATTTCGGCGCATTCGGGGCAAGGGCATCCTCAGGGCCGAATTCGCGGGGGATATTACAGGTGCTCAAGGTAGCTCTCCCAGAGATCTAGGGTCACGCTATCACGCGGATCTGCGTCAGCGCCCCAAAGCTCCCGCGCGGTAAAAATCACAGTGTAGAGATGTTCCGGCACCTCCTGTCCCTGTGCAGATTTATCCGGCAACGGGTGTGCGCCGCGCTGCGCAAGGATTTTGCCAGACCGGCCACGGGCATAGGCGGGCAGACGGGTGTGTGTAGGGACGGAATGGGACAGGGTTTTCACCGGATCCCCAACCGCAAAGGCAGGTGCGAAATCGACCTCTTCCTCAAATGTTTTGACAGAGGTGCGGTTCTTTTCAAGGATCTGTTCCTTGCCCATCACTTCAGCCCTGGGTGCACCATCCGCACGCAAAGCATTCTTCCCCACGATATTCAGGGCGTCTTCCATGGTGAAGGTCCCGCAATCCACGCCCAGGGCCAGATCCGTCATGCACCATTTCTCGAAATAGGGAATGGTCATATAGGCCTGCGGGGGCAGTTGCTCGACCACGTGACGCCACCAGTCGATTGTCACGGTGGAGTTGCGTGAAGACTGCGCCAGCGCCCACATACGCCCTTCCCAATCATGGTGCCAGGGGGCTTCGGGTTCATTCACATCAACCGGCCCAAATCCCTGCTTGCCGCCCAGATCATGGATCGTATCCATCACTTCACCTCCAGATCGCGATCAGTGCCGATCATGGAATTGCGGGTGACAAGGGCAGCCAGTTGTTCCTGGTTCCAGCCTTCGGTTCCGGCCGGGCGTTGCGGCACCACCAGGTAACGCAATTCCGCAGTACTGTCCCAGACGCGCACGGCAACGGCATCGCCAAGCGAGACACCAAATTCTTCCAACACTTTACGTGGCTCGCGCACCACCCGCGCGCGATAGGCTGATGCTTTGTACCAGGCAGGCGACAGGCCCAGCAGGGAAAACGGATAACAGGAACACAGGGTGCAGACGACGACATTGTGCTGGTCATCGGTGTTTTCCACCGCTTTCAGATCGCCGGTTGCTTTGCCTTCAAATCCAAATTCGGTGATCGCCTGCGCCGCGTCTTCCATCAGGCGCGCCTTGAAATCCGCATCCAACCAGGCGCGCGCCACAACCTGCGCACCACGTTTGGGACCGATATCCTCGGAGTAAGCTTCCACCCAGGCATCCAGCGTTTCTGTGGCCACAAGACCGCGTTCCACCAGCAGGCTTTCCAGCGCCTTCACCCGAAGGGCGGGTTCTGGTGGCAGGTGGGAATGCAGATGGTCATGAATTTTTGCAAGCTTGTCGCGATCAAATGATGTGCCGGATGTCATTGGGGGTCCTCCTGGGGGAAGGATGCCCCTGACATGTGTTGCGGGTCAACCGTGCAATAATGCGCAATGATGCTGTGGGAAGTGTTCAGAAATCCACGATATGGCTTCCTGACGCACGGTCTGATGCGCAACCCTCAGCGCCTGCTTGTCCCGATAGTATAAATCTTCCTGTTCCAGCAGGCAATAATAGGTATCCCAAAGCACACGGAAACCACTGGTTTCCCCAAACGACCCAAATGCGATGCACAGCTGTTCAAGCTGAAACAACGTCATTGCAAAATTTCCCTGCGAACTCCCGGCCAGCTTCAGAACAAGCGGCAGTGCGGCGTATCTTTCCATTTCCTGGCCCGTCTCAGGAAACTGAATGCCTACGGATTGCGCAGCCGCACGCACCAGAGGCTGCAATTCCGTCCAATGGTAGGGTGGCATCTCACCGGCCAGAATGATGACATCCATTTCATCGCACCCTGCTTCCAGCATTGAAAGCGCCCATGCGACACTCTCCCCAGCATTATCCGTGTTGGCCGCAGACAATGCAGCCACACGACAGCCCTGCGCGAACAGTTCCGGGGTCATCACAAAGGCCAGAAAACCGGGATCAGGAGGGATGCCAACAAACCGATTGTCAGGTTCAGCGGGATCCCGATTTTCATGAAGTCGGTGAATTTATAGCCCCCCGGACCATAAACCAGCATGTTGGTCTGATACCCGATTGGTGTGGCGAAACTTGCGCTTGCGGCCACCATTACGGCCACGACCAGCGGGCGGGCATCAACGCCAAGCGCATCGGCCAGGCCAATCGCAATCGGTGTCACAACCACCGCAACCGCATTGTTAGATACAAGTTCTGTCAGCACGGATGTCAGCAGATAAATCGCCCAGACGATCAGGAAAGGTGGCAGCAAGCCAAGGCCCGGCGCGATGGCGTCGACGATCAGTTTGACGGCCCCTGAGGCTTCCAGCGCCGCCCCGATGGCAAGCATCGAAAAGATCAGCGCCAGCAGGCGGCCATCAATGAAGGAAAAGGCTTCTTCGGCGTCAATGCAGCGTGACATAAAGATCAGCGCGACGGAAAGTATAGACAGCAGGAAGATCGGCGCGACGTTAAACGCCGCCAGGATCACAACCCCCAGAAGGGCCGCGATCGCCACAGGCGCGTGGCTGCGGCGATAGGCACGACCGGACGGTTTTGACACATCGACAAGCCCCATATCCTGGGCCAGGCGCGCGATATCTTCCGGTGCGCCTTCCAGCAAAAGCGTGTCGCCAACCCGCACAATCAGATCGTCCAGCTGACGCCCGATGTTCTGGTTCTTACGATGCACAGCCAGCGGGTAAACACCATAACGGCGGCGCAGACGCAGGGAACCAAGCGACCGGCCGACCATCTTAGTATCAGGCGAAATCAACACCTCAACCGTTGTGGTTTCCACAGCAGACAACTGATCCACGCGCTTCAGGCTTTTGTTCCGTTGCAGGGACAGAAGTTCGGTCATTTCGGTCCGCAGAACCACCCGGTCGCCGACCTGCAATGTCACCACATCAAGGTTCCGGCGCAGGGACTGATCGCCGCGCAACACGTCCACCAGACGCACGCCTTCGCGCTTGAACAGCTGAACGGTTTTAACCTCACGGCCGATCAGGTTGCTTTCCGGCGGGATCGCGGCCTCGGTGAAGAATTTCTTCTTCGAAATCTTGCCCAGCATATCCGCCATTGACCCACGATCAGGCAGCAGTTTCGGCCCGATAAAGCGCAGATAAATCATGCCCCAGATCACAAGGATAATGCCAAGCGGCGTGACTTCAAAGATCGAAAAAAGCCTCCATCCCGTTTGCGCGCGCAACACCGTCGACAAGCAGGTTGGTGGATGTCCCGATCAGGGTCAGCGTGCCACCAAGGATCGCTGCATAAGACAGGGGGATCAGCATTTTAGAGGCGGGCAGATCCAGGGTGCGGGCCAGTTGTACAAACACCGGGATCATCACGACAACAACCGGGGTGTTCGACACAATCGCAGAACTGAGAATGACAAATCCCATCAACATCGCCACAGCAAGAACCGGCTGGGTCTTGGCCTTGCGGTCGGCAAATTGCGTGAACCAGTCAAGCGATCCCGTGCGCACCAGCGCGCCCATGATGATGAACATCGCCGCAATCGTCCAGGGCGCAGGGTTTGCCAGCACTGGCAGGGCTTTTTCATAGGGCAGAATGCCGGTGGCCAGCATCAGGGCCACGCCGGCAATTGCCACAACTTCGGTTGGATAGCTTTCGCGCAGAAACAGCACAAACATCGCAGCCACGACGCAAAGTGCGACGATGGCCTGTCCCGTGGGGGATAGAATTTCAGCTAAAATCATCTGAGCCCATATTCGTTAAACCGCGCTGAGTGTCGCGGTTTATGGGGATGGGCGCAAGTGCGGTGTTGCCTGAGTATCTAAAAGGTTGTCTCCTGAATAGACTATCACACCAACGAGGCAGCTATGTTCACTGAAGACATCAAATTTAACATGAACTGGAAACATGGTACCGGATATCGAAACTGTGAGGAACTCCCTGAAACCCCCGGCATATATTGCGAGGTTTATTGGCCCGTTCGAGGCATCCGGGTTGGTGAGGCGCAGAACATTAAAGGCAATTGTATTAAGAACCAGAAATGGATGCAGAGTGCTGCAGCGAATAGACTTGACCGACAAGGTCCGCTGATCAATCACCTGAAAGACTGGGGAACAGGGAATATAGAGATTTTTGTACTCTCCAACCACCCATCCCTAGAAAGTCAGAAGGTTCGCCGGGGTTTCAAACATGCCCTGCATATATGGGCTGAGGAACAGGAGGACTGGAAAAACTTCAATGCTCATCCAAGAAAGGCTGCGAATTATGGCCAGCCGGTATGTGATGAGTTGCAAGCAGCACAAGAAGCAAGAGTGACTTTGAAATACTCACTGTCCAACAGCTGAAGCATTCCCCCTCGGCTGCACCAGAAACAGCCCTGCCATCATCAGAACAAGGGCGATCCAGATATAGCTGGAATAGCTCTCGGATAGCAAAAGCATGGACCAGAGCAGGCCGGACGCCGTGACGATATAGGCGACCTGGGCTGAGAACACCGCACCGGCACGGCCCACCAGCCAGACGTAGCCCGTGTACGCGATCACGTTGATCAGGGAGGCCATGACAATGGCGAAATCGGGGGCGGTCCAGGTGGTGGGCGGGGGGATGAATGTGCCGGTCATCAATGCGATGGGCAGGCTTGCGATGCTGCCCAGAATGCTTGCGCCCAGAAGAACACGCACCGGACCTTCGCCCGTGTCGCCCCATTTCGCCACAAGGTTGCTTTCCAGCCCGTATAAAAACGGTGCAATCAACGCAAGCGGTACAAAGACCACCATGGCGCGGTCTGGCAGGCTGGCCTCTGGCCCTGCGATCAATAGAACCGCAGCCATGCCGGTCAGCAGCCCGGCGAAGCGACGCCAGTTGAATTTCTCAGACCCAAACGCCAGTGCGATGGGGAAGGCGAACATCGGCACCAGTGAAATCAGCAGCGCCACGACGCCCGCAGGCAGATACACGGAGGCCGTGTAAGAGGCCCAGTTGGGCAACAGCGTGCCACACAGCATCACCGCCAGATACAGCCGGATCTGGTCACGTTTGAACCCGGGCCAGACGCCGCGTTGCCAGCAGATCAGCGATAGAAGGGTGGCACAGATGAACTGGTTCCAGAAGATGATCCCGAAATCGCGGTAGCCTTCGGACACGGCGATTTTGTTCAGCGGGAACGACAGGCCCCAGACCAGGCCACAGCCCAGCAGCACCAGAAACAAGGGCGCATTGCCCTGTTTTACGCGCGCAATCACGCGGGTGGCCAGGCGCTGTCGGGCTGGAAGGTTGCAGACGCCCGCCATTGCGGATCATCGCCACGCGCTTTGCCTTGCCCGTCATGTCATCAGTTTCAACAAAGAGGCCCGAAAGCGTTGCTTCCTCAAGCGCGGGGGTAAAACGCCCCTTGCCCATACCGGTGATAAAGCGGCGCATGGGTTCTTCTTTTTCCATGCCAATGACGGAATTATAATCGCCACACATGCCCGCATCCGCCTGAAATGCCGTGCCTTTTGGCAAGATCTGCGCGTCACCCGTCGGGATATGGGTGTGGGTGCCGACCACGACGCTTGCACGCCCGTCGCACCAATGGCCCATGCCCATTTTCTCGCTGGTGGCTTCGCAGTGAATGTCCACAAGGCTTGCCTGGACGCGTCCCATCAGCGGGGCTTTCTTCAGCTCGGCCTCAATCGCGGAGAAGGGATCCGAAAACGGGCGTTTCATGAAAACCTGGCCCAGCGCCTGTGTCACCAGAACCTTACGTCCGCGTGTGGCATCAAAGATACCGGCACCACGTCCGGGTGCATCTTTGGCAAAGTTCAGCGGGCGGATGATGCGGGGTTCCTGGGCGATATAGCCATACATATCCCGTTGATCAAACGCATGATCACCCAGGGTGATCACATCGGCCCCAGCCGCAAGGATCGCTTTAGCATGACTGGCATTCAGCCCCATACCAGAGGTCGCATTTTCACCGTTCACCACGATGAAATCGAGCTTCCAGTCCTCCCGCAGGCCGGGAAGGCGTTCAGAAATTGCATTGCGGCCGGCGCGGCCAACGACATCGCCAAGAAATAGAATACGCATAAAGAATGCATTATCACGGTCATTGTGTCGCGCAAGCGGGGAAATTACAGAAACGTCGCGTTTTCTGCTGATAGCCGGGTGAAATGAGGGGAAACCGACAGACTATTGCTGCGATGGCGCCACGGGTAAATACCGCATGCACAATCCATGCACATCCTATGCACAACTTATGCATATCACGCGCGCGGCGCTTTCAGCCCCTGTTAAGGATCAGAAGGTGATCACTTCGCGCTCTGTCACGATGTAATCAAGCGGCTGATCGGTGTCTTCCAGTGGCAGATCCCTGGCTTCCTGCGCGGCCCAGGCGAAACCGATGGCAAGGGTCGGACGTTTGGCGCGCAGGCCTTCAAGCGTGCGGTCATAAAAACCGCCGCCATACCCAAGACGCCCGCCCGCGCGATCAAAGGCCACAAGCGGGGCGATCAGCACTTCGGGTTCCACCCATTGGCAATCCGCCGGGATGCGTGCGCCGAAGGTGCCCATGGTCATGGTGGTGTCTGGTGTCCAAAGTGCGAATTTCAGAGGCTGACCATTGGCTTCGATCACCGGGACGGCGATCTTTGATGTGGCCGCCAGATCCGTCATCGCGGGCAGCGGGTCAATTTCGCTGCGCATGGGCATATAGGCCCCGATCACTTTGCCGGAATGCGCCGCCAGAATTTCCATCAGCTTTGCATTCGCCGTCGCGTTGCGCAGAGGCGCATCATCGGCGCGGTGTGTTGCGCCCCGGCGTTCAAAGGCAGCTTCGCGTGCCGCAGATTTCAGAGCCGTCAGATCGGTCATAATAGCATCCATCCCGCAAGACCCAGGAAGGCGAAAAAGCCCACCACATCGGTCACAGTTGTCACAAAGGCCCCCGACGCCAGCGCCGGATCGACCCCAAGTTTTTCCAGCGAGACCGGCACAAGAATGCCCGCAAGCCCCGCGATCACCAGGTTCACCACCATGGCAATCGCCAGCACCGCGCCCAACATCGGTTGTCCGAACCAGATCCAGCCAACCACGCCCATGATCAGGGCAAAGGCCAGGCCATTGGCCAGCCCCACCAGGGCTTCCCGTTTGATCACCCGCCAGAGGTTGGAACTGGTAAGGTCTTTTGTCGCCAGCGCCCGCACCGCCACTGTGAGCGCCTGAGTGCCGGCGTTCCCGCCCATAGACGCCACAATGGGCATCAGAACCGCCAGGGCAACAAATTGCGCGATGGTGGCTTCAAACTGGGCGATCACCAGAGAGGCCAGGATCGCGGTGATCAGGTTGACAAACAGCCATGGGAAACGGGTTTTAGTGGTTTCAATCACGCGGTCAGACAGGCTGGTGGCTTCGCCCACACCGGCGAGACGCAGGATGTCTTCTTCATGTTCTTCATCCAGAACCGCCATCGCATCATCAATGGTGATGACGCCAACCAGACGGTCATCTTCATCCACAACAGGGGCGGAAATCAGGTGGTACTGGTTGAATGCATAAGCGACATCTTCTTCCGGCTGGGTCACGCGGATCGGGCGGAAGGTGTCTTCGCACAAATCTGTCAGTGGGATTTCACGCGCCGCGCCCAGCAATTTGCCCAGGGTCACATAACCCGTCGGTTTCAGGCGCGGATCAACCATGATCACATGGTAAAACTGTTCCGGCAGTTCATCCTGATTGCGCAGAAAATCGATTGTCTGACCGACGTTCCAGTGTTCGGGTGCAGCAACGATTTCGCGCTGCATAAGGCGACCGGCGGAATCTTCGGGCCAGGCCAGCGCCTGTTCCACCGCAACCCGATCTGCATCTTCCAGCGCGTCAAGGATGGCTTCCTGTTGCGGTTCATCCAGATCCTCAACCAGATCAACAACATCATCGGTTTCAAGTTCGCGGACGGCCTCTGACACCACGTCGTCGGGCAGGAATTCGATTGCCTCTTCGCGCAGGCTTTCGTCAAGTTCAGACAGGATTTCCCCGTCAAACACATCCCGCGCCAGCAAAAGGATTTCGCGACGTTCCCCCTGATCGACCTGTTCCAGAAGGTCGGCAACGTCAGCAGCATGCAGGGGTTCAAAGATTTCTTCCAGGCGGGATTTATCGGCGGTGGCCAGGACCAGACGGACCTCATCAACCAGTGACCGGTCCAGGGCAAAATCTTCGTCCTGGTCGTCCTGGTCAAAGAGTGTATCTGCCATGTTTTGCCCTCATACCTGGAAATCAACCGATGTGGCGGTTGCCCCGCCTTTATGCAAACATAACCAAAAGTCTTTCGGGAAAACAGGGATAACCGGGCGATTTACCTGGAAAATGCGACAGGCTATGCTAATCGCCGGTGAACGCATAAAGGACGCTTTGATAATGCAGAAAATTCTGACCGGCCAGGTGCTGCAGTTTCTTGCCAACCCGTTTGAGGGCCCGGCGGAAGAAAGCGCGCGGGTGATCACGGATGGTGCCGTTCTGATTGAGGGCGGGCGTATTGCGAAGGTCGGCCGTGCGGCAGATCTGCTGGCGGATTATCCGCAGGCCGTGGTGACGCGCTATGGTGATCACCTGATCTGCGCCGGGTTTGTTGATGCCCATGTGCATTACCCGCAGACCGCGATTATCGCGAGCTGGGGTAAACGGCTGATTGACTGGCTGAACACCTATACGTTTCCGGAAGAAATGCGGTTTGCCGATGCGGGTTTCGCCCGGGAAACGGCGGGTCGCTATCTGGATCTGACCCGGGCCAATGGCACAACCACTGTGACCAGTTTCTGTACGATCCATCCGGAAAGTGTTGATGCGCTGTTTGACGCGGCAGAGACACGCGGACAGCGCATTGTGGCTGGCAAAACCTGTATGGATCGCAACGCGCCGGACGGGCTGCGCGACACGGTACAAAGCGCTTATGACGACAGCAAAGCCCTGCTGGAAAAATGGCACGGGCGCGGGCGGGCGACCTATGCGATCACACCGCGGTTTTCGCCGACCTCGACGCCGGAACAGCTGGCGGCGATGGGAGCTTTGTGGGCGGAATATCCTGAAGTTCTGATGCAAACGCATTTGTCGGAACAGCTGGATGAGATTGAATGGGTGAAGGAACTTTACCCGAATTCCCGCGATTACCTGGACACGTATGAAGAACACGGGCTGTTGCGCCCGGGGGCGCTGTTTGGTCATGCGATTCATCTGACAGATCGTGAACGCGCACGCCTGAAGGAAATGGACGCAAGCCTTGTGCATTGCCCGACGTCGAACACATTCATCGGTTCCGGCCTGTTTGATATGGCCGGGCTGATGGCTGAGGGACAGCGTGTGGGCCTGGCGACAGATACCGGTGGCGGATCCAGTTTTTCGATGCTGCGCACCATGGCGGCGGCGTATGAAGTGGGCCAGCTGCGTGGCACGCCTTTGCATCCTGCGCAACTGATGTGGCTGGCGACCCAGGGATCCGCGCGCGCGCTGCGGATGGAAGATAAGATCGGCAATATCGTGGAAGGGATGGAGGCGGACCTGACCGTGCTTGACCTGGCTTCAACCCCGGCGATTGCCCAGCGCCACGTAAGAGCCGGTGATATCTGGGAGGCCCTTTTCCCAACGATCATGATGGGGGATGACCGGGCTGTGGTGGATTGCTGGATAAACGGCGAGCCGTGAAAAACATCAGAGCAGTTCAGCTGAGCGTACGCCTGAAGCGTTCCGGTACTGCTGAACGAACTTAAAAAACATGCTCCATGCCTCTTCCGCTCCCGCAGTATTTTCTTCAATCGCCGCTGCAAAGCCAAGTGCCGCTGACCAACCCGTCACAGAATGCAGCCAAACAGAAAAATCTGCCGGCGAGAACATCCGACCCTCATATACTTCTGTAATTTTGTTTACCCTCAGACAGCTGCAATACCCATGCAATAGTGTTTCCAGGTCCTCCAGAGAAAGGTCGCGGGTGAACATTCCCGGGTATTTCTCCATACGTGCAATATAGTCGTAAATATCGTTCAAAGCCTTACCTTTCAGGGTTCCACAAAGTCAGATCCATTCATCAGGCGCAATTCTGAATGGTCAGCCCCTGGGTTTAACCTAAATTCACACGCGTACCCCGGGCAGCTAAATGACCAGAAGCAACAGAAACCACCTGATCCTCAATATCTTTTGCGTTCCAGTTCTGCTTCCCAGCGGTCCAGACGCTGTTGCGCAAAAGATGCAACCTTTAAGTCAACTGAAGCACTCAGCCTTTTCAGGGCATTCTTTGACGCTTCTGTTCCTATATCAGCAAGCGCCCACGTGCATTTTTACGCGCCAGCGCCAGATTTTCATCCCAGCCTAAATAGGTCGGCACCTGCATCGCCCTTTCTTCCAGCACGGTAACCGCATCGATACATTTAAGACCCTGAATTGCCAGGACGATGTCTTCATGTCGAAAATGCCAGTCAAGCCGAAGCGCATCAATTAGAAGATCACAAAGGTTATCCGCACCCCGGATCGGAAAACACCCGATCAGAGCAAGCTCAAAACGATCAGCATCCCGGCATTCAAGGGCAGCCTTTAAATTTTCTCGCTTTTGTCCAGACATCATTCCCCTGAAAACAGGCACAATCAGCAAAGAACCAGATAAATCATCAGCAGGGTTTGACCAGCAGAAGAACCCAGGCCTGGCCTTCGGGATCATAACCAAGGCCGTATTGGGTCGCGCGGGGGTTCAGGATATTCGCGCGATGTGGCGGGGACGCCATCCAGGATTGCACGACGTCTTCCGGGCTGGTCTGTCCGCGGGCGATATTTTCAGCAAAGGTGCAGGCCTGCACACCCCCTGCCGCAAGACGATCACCTGGGCCAGCACCACTTGCGCTTTGATGAGACAGGCTGGTCTGATTGCTGACTTCGGATGCAAACAGGCGGGCAATCCCGGACACCTGCGGGGCGTATTCAAGTTCCGCCAGTCCCATGCGTTTGCGTTGTGTATTCACAATTGCGGCCGCCACCAGTTCTGCACGCGGGGCGGCACTGACAGAGGCTCTGACCTCTTCGGGGCCAGGCGCGCTGCCTGTATTGTTGCATCCCGCCAGTATTGCTGAACCAAGGGCCAGCGCGACAATTGATTTGGTAAGTCTCATGGTAATCTCCGGGCAAATATAGCCTGATTTAACAACCTGGTGCGGCCAGGAGCAAGACCCAGTGATTGCGTTCCGGATGCAGGGCCAGGCCAAATTCCTGCAGGTTTGGCAAAAAGATATTGTCGCGGTGCCCTGATGAGCCAAGCCAATCACGCATAATCACGTCAACAGTTTCCTGCCCCTGCCCCAGGTTTTCAGCGACACGACAGGCCCCATAGCCGCTGTCGCGCACACGGGTGATGGCGTTTTTGCCCTGCCCGTTGGTGTGTGACAATGCGATACCGGGTTGGGCCAGCCAGTTGGCATGCCCCTGTGCCACCCGGCTGAGGCCCCGGTTGTAACTGATCGGCGAAAGCCCACGCGCCCGGCGTTCCGCATTCAGGCGCAGACCTACTTTATCAGCAATACTGCCGGAGGGCGCGTTCTGACGCCGGATCTGTCCGGCGGCCCGGGTAATCGCCTGATCTGCAGGCACCACATGTGTATAGGACGCACGATGTTCAACCACACAAGCCGGCAACAACAGCACCATGACCAACACAACCAAAGAACGAAACATCGTATTCTCCCTCAGGGCAGAGCCCCTGGAAGATTCAGATCACCAGAGCCCGTGCCAATGTATTTTGATGGGAGATAGTCTGGTAGAGATCTATGGTCACAATGTGGCCGGATGTCACAATTTTTCGCCCGTTCACCAGAAGATCCCTCACTTTTGTGGGCCCTGTCAAGAGCAACCCTGCGGGGTCGTGACTTCCGGCGGATTCAACCTGGCCGAGATCCCAGATCGCGATATCAGCGCAGGCATTCACCGCAATACGCCCGCAATCCGGACGCCCCAGAACATCGGCCCCGCCCCGTGTGGCAATTTCAAGCGCTTCCCGGGCGCTCATGGCATCTGCGCCAAGATTCACCCGCTGCAAAAGCATCGCCTGACGGGCCTCAGCCGCCATATTCGCCATATCATTTGACGCCGAACCATCGACGCCAAGACCAACTTTCACGCCCGCATCCCGCATCGCACGGACCGGCGCGATACCCGACCCAAGGCGACAGTTCGAACAGGGGCAATGGGCCACACCGGTGCCGGTGCGCGCGAACAGGTCAATTTCCTGCCCATCAAGTTTCACACAATGGGCATGCCAGACATCATTCCCGGTCCAGCCCAGATCTTCTGCATATTGGCCAGGCCGGCAGCCGAATTTTTCAAGGCTATAGGCCACGTCTTCGTCATTTTTCCGCCAGATGGGTGTGCAGCATCACGCCCTTATCCCGCGCAAGTAAGGCCGTATCGCGCATCAACTCCCGGCTGACGGAAAAGGGCGAACAGGGGGCCAGACCAATGCGCAGCATGGATCCTTCAGCCGGGTCATGCCAGCGATCCACCAGGCGGATCATATCGTTGAGAATATCTTCTTCGCGTTCCACCAGCGCATCGGGGGGCAGGCCACCATCGCTTTCGCCAATCGACATCGCCCCGCGTGTGGGGTGAAAGCGCATGCCGATTTCCTGCGCGGCCTCAATCGTATCCTCAAGCCTTGAACCGTTGGGATACAGGTAGAGGTGATCCGAGGTCATCGTGCATCCAGATAAGGCAAGTTCGGCCAGGCCCGTCAGCGCGGATACCCGCATTTCTTCCGGGCCAAAGCCGGACCAGATCGGGTAAAGCCTTTGCAGCCAGCCAAACAGCAGCGCATCCTGTGCGCCGGGCACCGCACGGGTCAGACTTTGGTACAGATGGTGGTGGGTATTCACGAGGCCTGGGGTCACAAGGCAGTTTTCGGCGTTAATCACCTCTGCCCCGACAGCGGCTGTCAGCCCCTGCCCGACAGCCGCAACCCGGTTTCCACGGATCAGGATATCGGCGTGCTGCAATTCACGCCGGTCGTCATCCATGGTCAGAATGCAGCGGGCGTTTTGAATCAGAATTTCACGGTCTGGGTTTGATGTCATCACACAGGTCCTCTGTTTACGAAGACCCGTTCGGTGTGACGCATGCGCGCCCAAAGGCTGGCGGACAGAAGGGCAAGGACTCCGGCCAGCGGGGAGACTATATGATATTTTACCGCCCCGGATCAATCCATCCCGGGGCGGTTGATGAATACAAGGTTAATGGCGCGCCAGGAAATCCGATACAAGCACCAGACCCTTTTCCAGGATCTCAGGGCTATTGGCGTATCCAATCCGCACATAACCTTCCATACCCAGGGCCGAACCCGGCGTGAACATCACCCCGGTTTCCTGCAACAATGACACGCAGAAATCGCGTGAATTCAGGGGCAGATCATATTTCAGAAGCGCCGTTGTGCCAGAAGCCGGTTTCACCCAGCTGATCTTTGCCTCATCCGCGATCCAGGCGTCAAGAATGGCCAGATTACCCCGGGTGATCGCCTGACTGCGGGCCAGAACCTGATCTTTGTTTTCAAGCGCAAGGGTCGCAAAATGATCGTCAATCATCCCGACCGAGATCGTGTCATAATCGCGGTGAATGGTGACCTCTTCGATCAGATCCACAGGCCCGGCAATCCAGCCAAGACGCAGACCAGCAAGAGAGTACGCTTTGGACATGCCCGCTGTACTGATGCCTTTTTCATAAATATCCGCGATGGAATCTGTCATGCCATTCCCGGTCTGATCGGTGCCGCGGTAGACTTCGTCACACAGAACCCAGGCCCCGGCGGAGCGCGCGATTTCTGCAATCTCTTCCAGCATTTCACGCCCCATCAGTGCGCCGGTGGGGTTGTTCGGATTGTTGATCGCAATCAGGCGTGTGTCTGGCGTGACCAGTGCGCGCAGCTGTTCCAGATCCGGCAGAAACCCGTCTTCTTCACGCAGTTGCAGCGGATGCACATCGGCGCCAATGCTGGCGGGAATGGAATAATGCTGCTGATAGGTCGGCACCACAGCCACCACCCGATCACCGTGCGATACAAGCGTTTTATGCACCAGCATATTCGCGCCAATCGTGCCATGGGTGACAATTGTATTTTCCGGTTTCTGGTTCTGATACAATGCAGAGATTGCCTGCCGCAGACGATCCGATCCTTCAATCGCGCCATAGGTCATTTTCATTGGCAGAAGATCGGACAGGCTGTCGTCATTGCGCCCGGCCAGTTGCAGAAGTTCCGCAATTGTCAGGCTTTCAACACAGGTTTCAGCCAGGTTCCATTCGCATCTGGTTTCCCATTCGTTCATCCAGATTTCGACACCAAAAGGTTCAATATGCATAGGGTTTCCTTTCTTCAGGCCATCGCGGCGCGGTAAACGGCATGGGCGACGGCGATGTCTTCAAGCCCAAGGCCGATGGAACGGAAGAACACAGGGCTTCCCTTTTCCGGTGTGGCGCATGTGCCGGTGGCAAGTTCCGCCAGATCGCCTTTCAACGCCTCAGCCTGCCAGCCATGATCCTGTGCCGCCAGTTGCATTTCACCGGCCGCCCCCGGGGTTGTTGCGCGGTAATCGCAGTAAACCTGCGCTGTGTTCAGGAAGGCGGGCGCAATTTCATGGGCCTTTGCAACATTGGTGCTGATCGACGTGACAAGGGTGTCCTCGCCCACAGCAGACATGTCCAGGACCGGCGTGCCGGACGATGTGCAAAGCATAATCACATCCGCATCTTTTGCCGCATCTTCTGTCGTGGCAGAAAGTTTCACCCCGGGGCATACGTTTTTCCAGGCCTGCTGCCGGGGTTCATCTGTCGCCAGACCGGGGGAATAAATGCATACCTCATCCCAGTTCCGCAGATCCTGCACATACTGCCAATGGGCCAGCGCAACCGCGCCTGTGCCGATGATCGCCAGTTTGCGGGATGAGGGCTGCGCGAGGAAATCCACCGCCAGCGCCGTTGTCGCCGCCGTGCGTTCTGTTGTCAGACGCCCGGAATCGCACAACAGCAGGGGCTGCCCGGTTTCGGATGACATAAGCGTGGTCCAGGCGGTGATCACAGGTTTGCCCGGCTTGACCAGATAGGGCGACAGTTTCGCGCCAAAGACACCGCTGCCGGTTTCCGCCCCCAGATAGGTGATAAAATCCCCCTTATCGCCGGGCAGCAATGTCAGCGTCTGGGACGGCTGCACAGCCTTTCCTTCGCCCAAAGCGGTGAACAGGGCACGCATTTCACCTAAGATATCAAGCTGTGGCAAAACCTGTTCAACGGCTTTCGCATCAAGCACCAGCGGGGATGTATTCATATCTGCTTTTCCTTCTTTGTGCCGATATTGTATGGTTTTCAGGGATCTGGCTATCATCCCCGGGGATGAGGCCAGGCGAAACATGTGATGAGCCGGGGCCATGCAGGAATATAAATCGGATGTGTCAGCTTTTGCCTCTGCGCTGGCGGGTATCATCGAAAACGGCGGCGCGGGTGGCAGGCTGATTGAGGCCGCGGGGCATATCCTGCCCTTCTCTGCTGCTTTCTGTGTTGTGAACCGGCCTTCTGGCGCCCCTGTCTATCTTGCAGATAACTATCCGGACGGCCCCGCGCGCGATGCTGTGCAACTTTATGTACGCAGCACGTATCTTCTGAACCCCGTCTATAACGCAATTCTGAACGGGCTGCCCCAAGGACTGTATCCGATGGCGGATCTGGCACCGGACAACTGGGTAGCGGATCTGAGTTCAGATCACGTCTCACCGGCACAGGACGAAGAGATTGGGTACCGGACAGAAGGCTGGCCCCGCGGCTTGCAGGAGCTTTCCCTGCTTGTAGATCTGGGGCAAGGCGATATGGGGGAAATCAGTTTCGCCCGTCCTGCGGCAGATGGCGGGTTTACCCCATGCATGCTGGATATGCTGCGCCCGTTCCTGCCTTTGATCGCTGTTGCTTTCAGACGGATCTGGTCCGGGCAGGATGCAACACCGACACCCAAACCTGCCCCGGCCCTGGATGAATTTGCGCAAGACGTCCTGACCACGAGAGAATCTGAGATCATCCATATGATCCTGAAGGGCCATTCCAGCCTGTCTGTCAGCATGGCTTTGGGCATTGCTCTGCCCACAGTGAAATCCCACCGCAGGAATGCTTACAGCAAGCTGGGGGTCAGCACCCAACAGCAGCTTTTCACGGCCTTTCTGAAATGGCAGGGCGGGTTAATCTGAGGAATCAGAGGCCGCCACTGCGCAGCGATCGTTTGCATTCTTTCGGCGGCTGACCGTCATAGGTGAAAGCCTCCACATGACATTCCGCACATTTCCAGCATTGTGATCTTCCACGCGGACGAAAACGGTCTTCGCGCCAGCGACAGGTTTTTCCAGACACACCGGTCTGTGATCTGCGGAAGATGAAATACCCTGCCAGAAGCAGAACCAATAAAACCAAAACAGGCATTCTGCCCCTCACTCATTACATGCCTCTATCCTGGTTATTTCAGACAACAGAGCAACAAAAAACGCCCGCGACAAAGGCGGGCGTTCTGATTTTCAGTGTTCTGCTGGCTCAGGCTGCGCGTTCAACAAGCAGTTGCTTGATTTCAGCGATTGCCTTGGCCGGGTTCAGGCCTTTCGGGCAGGTCTTGGCGCAGTTCATGATGGTGTGGCAGCGGTACAGTTTGAACGGATCGTCCAGCTCGTCCAGGCGTTCGCCAGTTGCCTCATCCCGTGAATCGATGATCCAGCGGTACGCATGCAACAGCGCGGCAGGGCCGAGGTATTTGTCGCCGTTCCACCAGTAGCTTGGGCAGGATGTGGAACAAGACGCACACATCACGCATTCATACAGACCATCCAGTTTCTTACGATCGGCGATGGATTGCTTCCATTCCTTCGCAGGGCGGTTGGTCTTGGTTTCCAGCCACGGCATGATGGATGCGTGCTGCGCATAGAAATGCGTCAGATCCGGGATCAGATCGCGCACCACAGGCATGTGTGGCAGAGGGTAGATTTTTACGTCACCCTTGATTTCATCCATGCCATAGATACAGGCCAGCGTGTTGATGCCGTCGATGTTCATCGCACAGGATCCACAGATGCCTTCGCGGCAGGACCGGCGGAACGCCAATGTCGGATCGATGTCGGTTTTGATCTTGATCAGCGCATCAAGAACCATCGGACCACAGGTGTCGAGATCCACAAAATAGGTGTCGACCTGTGGGTTCTTGCCGTCTTCTTCGTTCCAGCGATAGATCTGGAATTTACGGACGTTGGTTGCGCCTTCCGGCTTGGGCCAGGTCTTGCCTGTCACCATGCGGGAGTTCTTGGGGAGTCTGAATTCTGCCATCAGTCTTCTCCTATAGCTGAATGCCGCTGAGACTTTCCCGGGCGATGCATTTCACAGCATCCGGGCGCGCGGCGATGTTAACCACGGTCTCAACGGTTGAATCATTAATGCCCGTGACAGCTGCACCGGCAAGTGTGAAAATTTCATTGCTGCTGGCCTGGTTGATGATGCAGGCGGCAACAGGTTCAACGTTCACGCCGGGGAATTTATCCTCGGACACGGACACCACGGTGCGCAGGGCTGCTGCGCGTGTGGTGTTGTCGACCTGTTCCTGCAAGGTACAACCCGCGGCGGCAAATGCCACCGCAGCCAGTGCAATATATGAAGCCATACGGCGCATCAGAAAGTCCGCGCCTTTGGTGCGATTTTCTTCAGCTCGATGCCGCCTTCTGCTTCTGTTGTCAGCGGATCTGTCACAACCGGACGATGGGACAGCTCAACTTTGTTGCCTTCCACACGGCTGATTGTATGCACGCGCCAGTTTTCATCATCCCGTGTCGGGTGATCTTCATGGGCATGTGCGCCACGGCTTTCTTTACGGGCCTCAGCACCAACAATCGTTGCCAAAGCGTTTGGCATCAGGTTGGTCAGTTCCAGCGTTTCCATCAGATCTGTGTTCCAGATCATGGTGCGGTCAGAGACAGCCAGATCGTCCAGCTTGGCTGCAACGCCAGTCATTTTCTCAACACCTTCAGACAGGGTGCTGGCTTCACGGAAGACAGCCGCATCCGCCTGCATGGTTTTCTGCATCTCAAGACGCAGTTCCGCAGTTGGTGTCCCACCTTTGGCATGACGCAGACCGTCGAAACGATCCAGTGCCTTGTCGACAGATGCCTGGTTCAGAACCGGGTTTGGCGCATCCGCATCCACAACTTTACCAGCGCGGATCGCAGCCGCACGCCCAAAGACCACGAGGTCAATCAGCGAGTTAGACCCAAGACGGTTCGCACCATGCACAGAGGCACAGCCCGCTTCGCCCACAGCCATCAGGCCAGGCACAACAGCGTTTGGATCTTCTGCAGTCGGGTTCAGAGCTTCGCCATAATAGTTGGTCGGAATACCGCCCATGTTGTAGTGGACTGTCGGCAGAACCGGGATCGGTTCTTTGGTCAGATCAACACCGGCAAAGATCCGTGCGCTTTCAGAAATACCCGGCAGACGTTCGGCCAGGGTTTCCGGTGGCAGGTGGTTCAGGTGCAGGTGGATGTGATCGCCTTCTTTACCAACACCACGGCCTTCGCGGATTTCCATGGTCATACAACGGGACACGTAATCACGTGGGGCCAGGTCTTTATACTGGGGCGCGTAACGTTCCATGAAACGTTCACCCTCAGAGTTGGTCAGATAGCCGCCTTCACCGCGCGCACCCTCTGTGATCAGACAGCCGGACCCATAGATGCCGGTCGGGTGGAACTGCACAAATTCCATATCCTGCAAAGGCAGACCCGCACGGGCCACCATGCCGCCACCGTCACCGGTACAGGTGTGGGCAGAGGTTGCAGAGAAATAAGCACGGCCATAACCACCGGTCGCCAGAACAACCATCTTGGCGTTAAACACGTGGATCGTGCCGTCATCCAGTTTCCAGCAGACAACACCCTGACACTGACCGTCTTCCGACATGATCAGATCAATGGCGAAATATTCAATGTAGAATTCTGCGTTATGCTTCAGGGACTGACCATACAGCGTGTGCAGGATCGCGTGACCGGTCCGGTCCGCCGCGGCACAGGTCCGCTGCACGGGGGGGCCGTCCCCGAATTCAGTGGTGTGGCCACCAAACGGACGCTGATAGATCTTGCCTTCTTCGGTACGTGAGAACGGCACACCGTAATGTTCCAGTTCATACACCGCTTTGGGGGCTTCACGGGCGAGATATTCCATCGCATCCGTGTCACCCAGCCAGTCAGACCCTTTTACAGTGTCAAACATATGCCACTGCCAGTGGTCCGGCCCCATGTTGGACAAAGACGCGGCAATGCCGCCCTGCGCCGCAACCGTGTGGGAACGGGTTGGGAATACTTTGGAAATACAGGCGGTCTTCAGACCCTGTTCTGCCATGCCAAGGGTTGCGCGCAGACCTGCGCCACCGGCACCGACAACCACGACGTCAAATTCGTGGGTTTCATATTCATATGCTGCCATTGTTCTAATTCCTTACAGCCATCAATCAGAGGGCGATACGTGCGAGAGCGAAAAGAGCAACGGCAATGAGGCCATAGCTCAGGCAGGCGGCGCCCGCGATCAGATAGGTCCGGGTGTGACCATGCACATAATCTTCCAGCATGATCTGAACGCCGTGGCGGAAGTGGATCAGGCAACAGTGATGGTCAGGCCGGTGATGATGGCGTTGAACGGTTTGGCGAAATGCGCAATCGCATCGTCATAAGCCAGCCCGATGGCAGACCCGAAGACATAGACAAACAGCGGAACCAGCAGGATCTGCGCGGTGGATCCAATCATCATCTGCCAGTGGTGTGCGGTGCCGGATTGGAAGACCCAAGGCCGTTGGCGCGTTTACGGTCAGTCAGAAAAGACATGTTTGCGCTCCCTTATATGATCAGCAGGGCAAGGATCGTCAGAACGAACGACCCTGCGACAACAACGATGGCAGGGTCCTGGCTTTGTCCAGCTCAAACCCGCGACCTGAATCCCACCAGAGGTGACGCAGACCCGCCATATAGTGGGAAAGCGCCCAGAGGGACCCCAGCATCACAAGCTTGCCAAACCAGGAGGTCATGACCGCATTCGCGCATTCAAAGTATTCCGGACCAGATGCCAGGGCAATCAGCCACCAGACGGTCAGCAGCGTGCCAACGATCAGAGCATTGCCAGTGATACGGTTAAAATAGAATCACAGAAGTGAACTGTGGACGGTAAATCGTCAGATGCGGCGATAGCGGCCGGTTACCCCGGTTTACGTCAGCCATGTGGGTGCCCCCTTGCGGTTGGTCTGCCTTATGTTGGCCCTGCTGGCCTGCCGGCAGGACATGTCGGAATCAGACGGGAAAATGCCGCCTGCGCCGGATTTCACCCATCAATACTCAATATTTCCCGAATGTCACACCTTTTCGATGTTGTTTTTGAAACTTTCGCAGCGGTATTGCCCCTGATCGCGGTATTTTTACCATTTTGTGATCACATGATTATTTTTCGTGATCACAAATATTGA